>NC_051183.1:61430647-61512954 GCF_013339695.2 Rhipicephalus sanguineus
CCCGGATTCCACAAAACATTCCTAAATTAATTGCACTGTGGGGACATAATCAACGGTCATTTCACTGCTTTTGGCTGTTACATGTTTAGTGCTGTTACCAATGTTCGCTGCTGCGCTTATGTGTATTTTGTGGTTTAATTTTAAAGGAGTACTGACACGATTTTGAGACATCGCAAAGGGACATTTTTGGTTTCCTTGGTATGCAGTGTCAACGATGTCCACACACCGAGTCGGAGAACACGTATCAAATATTTTATTGACTTTGAAGTTTTTGTCGCTGAGCATCTGCAAGCCAGCCACAGTACAATGGGCATTATCCTGACGAGTCAAGACAGTCCCTCGAGTTTGCAAGTTCTGCATCCTGCATGCAGCCTATATCGTAGAATCACTGTCAGGTCACTGGACAACAATTAACTTATCGTTGTTTATGCCACCACGGGCAGATGATGGATTTGCCGCTAGTACGTCGCGAGTTTCTGTATCCCTGTGACATCACACTGCTATGAAACGTCACCGAAAAGCTGCCCCCTCAATATCGAAACCAAAAGTGTCTTTTTAAGGTAGCGATAAATAAAATACATACGATGCATTCCCAGGCACCACAATACTCGTTTTAGGTTTCTCGACACCAGTATTTTATTTAGAGCATCAATCCGAAAATTTTTAAAATTCGTGTCAGTACTCCTTTAACATATCTTTTTTCCTGTCTGTACTCATAAGTAACCTCAACTCACTTGGTAAGATCTTTAGCACATAAGCGACACAAGGACGAAAAGGGAGGGACAACGTCTGCACTAACTTTCAACGAAATGGTTTACACAAGGCACTAATAGACACAGTGGTGGTGCCCTAGTGATTCACCAAGATGCCATGCTGAGAGATATGTCTTTTAGATGTGAAGCATCTTATAGTGGAGTTCAATCCGTGTGGTGGTGGTGTGCGGTGGACCACCTTACTGCGCATGCGCAACCCTCTCCACACACCTCCTCTCCTCTCCACTTTCCCTCTCCCCCTTTTCCTCTCCACTCGCCCTCTGAAACGCGGGCTCTACATGCCGAAACGCTGCTTCGCATCGCCTAATGGTCCCCTTTAGCGGGAGATGGTGTCTTTTTTTCTGTTTTATTTTGACAAAATATATGGCACACTATAATCACTTCGCGAACTACTACACATTCAATACAGTCAATTCTTTATTCGAGAAGGAGAGTTGCGGAGTGCTAACACAATTGGTACCCACTTTTACAATTTTTGCAGCTTCTATTATCAGTCTCGTTAGTTCAACTCTATTAGCTGATGAAACCTTTGTGTCCTGAAAGAAAGGTTCATACTCTCATGCCCTACACTGTGACGCCAGCCATCCATCGTTGCATTTGTTCACAAGATTACAGTGCTTTCTTAACCTATCATTCATGCAGTGGCCCATTTCCTGACATACCACTTACCACATGAAAGAGGTATCTGATAAACGACAGCTTCTCAGCATGTCCTATGTCTTTTGTGCAAGCAATTGTCTTCTTTGGTGCTTGACTACTAATTTTGCAAATCGATTTCAGCTTGCATGGAGCTGAAAAACTACTTGTACATTAGCACGTGATGCCATCCTTTCCATAACTGTAGTTGGATAGCGTAACAACTCAACAGGACACACAGCACATGGGAAAGGTTCACACACAATGCGTCGCACAAACAGAAGTGTAGTCATAAAAGGACTTAATTAGGAAGTACCGCTCCATTGTTTGCTGTTCCAACAGTGATGGTCGGGCTGAAAAAGAATACTGATGTGCCATACTTGCACAAAATTTAGCATTACATAATGTCGCTAAAAAGAATAGCTGATGTGCCATCACTGTTGCTGTTCCAACAGTGATGTCGCTGAAAAAAGAATAGCTGATGTGCCATACTTGCACAAAATTTAGCATTACATAATAAGGTTGGTGTCACATACAAATGTGCAAATAGTTTTCCAGCTCTAGAAAGCTGAAATCAATTTGCAGAATTTGCAGTCAAGCACGGAAGAAAACGATATAGGATGTAGTTTGCGGAATGTAGACAAGCTGTTGCTTATCAGATACCTCTTTTCTGCAGTAAGCAGTATGCTGGGCAAACAAGCAGCTGCATGAATGATAGGTTAAGATAGCATTGTAATGTGTGAACCTTTCTTGCAGAACACACAAAGGTTTGTCAACCAACAGAGCTGAACTAACGAGGTTTATAATACTATTTGCTGCAGGAATTGCAAAAATTGGGTACCAATCGTGTTAGCACTCTGTCCCTGTCCTTGTCGGATAAAAAATCTGCTTTCTTGATTGTGCAATAGTTTGTTAGTTGATTAGTGTTACGTACGTCTTGTAAAAATGAAGCAGAAAAATACAAATCTCTGTGCATGGCTTCTTGGTGCAGTGTGAGGGCACCAACACTGTATAAATGTTTGCCTCGTGTGCAATAAACAATTTTGTTTAAAGTTAGCGCATGTGTTGTGTCTCTCCATTTTCTCCTCGTGTTGCTTATGTGCAAAAAATTCTTAGTATGTTGCCAACTAGGCTGAATTTTTCCCTAAACCTCTGTCACCCTGTGCTGTATCGTCTGTTGTCTTTTGACCAAACTGTAGCCTCTTGTTTTTTTTTTTTGGTATGCAGGTGTATGTGCATGCTTGACTGAAACATTTTTTTAATATGCCTTTTGTGTGCAAGATGAAATTAGAATTCCAGATATTCCCAAAACCACAATATGATTGTCACACACAGTGCTGTGGAGGAGCTCGTTAATTTTGCCTACCCTAGATTCTTTAGCATATCTAGACTTACTTCATTAAGTGAGACAAAATCAGCTGTTCAACCGCCCCTGCTTTTGGCATTTACAAATGTTCGACAATTCGACAAATTATTGCTGCTGTGCTTGTGCGTTTGCCAAGTCAGCCTTCCGATTTTTGTTGTGGTGATACATGCCTGCTCGATGGAGACACCTTGTACTTATTGTGCCTTTTGCGTGCAGGTTTTTGGACAAAGTCACCTATTCATTGCTCTTCCTATGCCCGAGTGGCCAGGATAATGTGTTGAAATTGCTACAATAAAGGTTATTAGATCAACAACATTTGTTGAAAGTTCGCATTTACTTTTGGAAGCGCAGGATAACGCATTCCATGCAACATTACTAATGAAAATGAGTCGACTTAAAATGCTCATGTTGTCTGGAGCGCAATGGATTAAGCGAGTGCCATTGTCGGATAAACAGCATAACTAATCTTGGACAAAAGAAAACCGATTTTGCTGATATAAAAATTCTTGTACACGGGGTGATGCTGGAGCTGTTTTTGACAAGCGTACTGTCGTCTTCGTGGCTGCAACTTTGAGACAAGTCTTGTCGAATGTTGGCTCCAGTGACACCCTAGTCAAAGCGTTGTACCATGCCAGCATTCACAATCAAAAGTTTTGATGCTGTTCGCTGTTAGCCTGTTACACCCCCGGTGGCGCAAGCTGAGGCATTTATTTTATGTCTTTCTTATGCCTCAACATAACTTCTATCAAAAGTGATAACTAATGGGAAGTCTGCATATAAGGCATCGGATTAATTTCTGGAGCTTCTCTATGCCAGCAAATTTATCGCTCTTCTGTCTACTCTGTCCTTTTTTCCTATGTTCGCACGCTGCAAAACCCTGCCGTATGATAATCCAAAAAACGGCAGAAGTTCAGGGGAAGATGGCGGCTTGAAAAGGTGAAAGTTCTGGACACAGAGTGTAGCTGGAGTCAGCGTTTCGACAAGCAGTCTTGTCTTCTTCAACGGTAAAAATTGCTGCTGAAAGGAAAGAATTCGATGCAGAAACCACCTATTCGACACCTTTATTTACGCCTCTTTTTAACCTTTTTATTTTAACCTTTTTTTTATTGGCGCATAAGTGTTTTTAAAATACAGCAAAAATCCCCATATCTCCGTGGAGCAAGTTCTCCTCGATTTCTTTTCATCGAAGTGAGTGGTCGGCGGGCCGTAAATGACGGGAGGCCTCAAGGATAGCTTTCGGTTTCGGTTTTTTGACTGCGCGAAAGCGCACACCTGCTTCCTTGCACTGGTGTCATGGAGACTTCCTGTTTAACTTTTGAAACTCCAAGCGATTGCAAACCTTTCCTTGCGCTGTTGTACTTGATATTGTGCAATATATATGCGCCTGTGTACGTTATGTTATATAGGCACCATCCAGATATCAAGCATCGAAATCTGATGTGGCGACACTTGCGCTTTGCCATGGAAGGTAAGCAAAACACCACTGCATGCTGCACGGACGTTCCTGCTGTCTGCGTCGTGAAGCAAATATGTATCGTCTTTACGGCGACGCTGTCCTTGCATCTTGGCACGACGTAGGCGGGATCGACTCCTCCATGTTTATCGTAGAAGAAAGTGAGCCGCGCCAATACGGACACTAGAGAACAGACAATCGAGTCTTCTTATGTGTCGGCTTTGACGCTTTTCGTCCGATTAAAGACTGATTCCTACCTCTAGAAACTTTCTCTCGTTCTTTGTATTTATATTCTGCCCTTTTCACCCGGACTTTGAAACGAGGTCGCATTCGTTCGTCAACTGACGCAACGTGCAGAATGTTGCCTTTGCCTTGTTCGCAAAAGAAGATAGTCAATACCACGCCATCGGAGGGGCCCGTGAAGGCATAAAATCCGTCAAAAGAAATTGACATGCTTCCTGAAGTCTGAAAGGGCTAGGTCATTTTCTGCATCGCAAGAAGCCAGTCACGTGTTTGGCGCTACAGGGGACCCTCCACGGGCTGCTGCGGCTACTATCCCAGCCTTTAATCCGTTCCACTCCTAGCGCGAGTGCGCCGATACAGCTGTGGCAGACTTGTCTACGATGCTTACATTGAATGCTGCAAGCTGCGTACATTGAAATTGTTTTATTTTTACACGTACATAAATACGATTCGTGCATGCAGAACAAACAAGGCGTTAAATAGGGCGGCATGGCTCATCTGTTTACATCATCACCACATTGGTAACAATCGCACTGTTTGCATGAATGGCATTCCCCGCCAAGCGAAGATGACTGAAGACATAGGTGTGAGTGCAGTATTCATATATTACACTATTTAAGCCTACTAAGTGACATGGTTTAGACAACCTGTTACCTAAGGACCTACCAACATTGTGCATTTGTACAGAGCTGTCTATGCTTTCAGCGTGCCTTTAACTTGAGGCATTTAAAATTATTTCCTTATCTTATTATCTACTCCATCTATCTTCTAGCTGCCCTTATCCGGGTGCTCTCATGGCACTTCCGTAACTGGTATTGGGCATAAGGCATACCACTGGAAGAGCAGACGCCACCTTTGGTGCAACGTGCTAGGCAGGCTCATGTGGTCATAGTGGCTGCTTAGTCTGCTTTGGGAGCACCAGAGCGAGCTGAAAACAAAACTTTAGAATGCCACCTGCGCTGTAATTCTGAGTAACTGGGGGAGGTTTTCCTGCTGTTGCTGTGCGCTCGACAACACTTGAAAGAAATCACTACATTATGTAGCCACTGTCTTTGGAGGATTTGTATGGTAGGCCAGTGCTCAATGCAGGGCGTACGCTATGGAGCCTGCTGCCAGCTTTCACATGTGTCCGCAGGGTAAGAAGGTGCATGAATCTGCGAATGCAGAACTTAGAAATTGTAACAGCTATTGGCTAGTACTTCCGCAAGGAAGATTTCTGCTTTGACGTGGGGCTGCGATTGTTCGGTGAGTAGCAGGAAGCACTCACCGAGACTCGCCTGTGAACGCTGCCCAGCTAATGACGCTTTTCTTCCTCAAGGTCACCCATACGTTTCTTACCTCCATATCGCCCCAAAATTAGGTTGATGCACTCAAGCTAATGTCAATTAAGTTGACCTGTCCCAAATCCATCTGTTTTCTACAAAGCCATATGTATTCTTGTTGGAAAAGTGCCACAACCTTTTGCGTTATAGACATAATATTGGCACTGAAATTGCTGGAAAACTTGCCATAGACTTTTGCACATTAAAATTTCTACTTGCAGTCTCTACACCTTGTTTTTACCCTGCTTTGTAGCTGCAAGCTCGTTGCTGCAGTAACTTCTCAGTTTCTGCGATTCCTCGCCCATGCATGTCTTTGTCTGCCGGCGTTGTTTGGAGAACTAGTCCAGCAAACGTTGCTATGTGATATTGTTCACCTCCACTGTTGCACAATACACATGTTTGCCTCGTAGGACTGCTTCTGCTTCTAACAGCAGTTGCGTAGTCTGCCGTCTTAAGCTTTGGCGTATGAAAGCTCTGATGCTATAGTAGGCGGCAGCTGCCATAGCTGTGGTCGTCCACGTGGTCCTCATTCTAGGACTACAACCAAGGTTGTTGGCCGTGCGTATTGTTTCGATATTTTTTCTCGTGACATAAGACTTGTACGCCTGATCGCTGTACGACTATAGCTACAATGACCAGATGTAGGCACTTGCTAGCGCCGCCTGGCAGGCTGAGCTCAATGCGCTCGGTGCAGGCTCAGTGTACTTAGTGCAGTGAGCTCAGTGCAGGCCTCCTGTAGATATAATGGAAAGGGAGCAATAGGAATCATTTTAAAAAAGAAGGCTCTTGTTTGTTTTAGTGCCATCCAAAGAATGTTTTGAATTATGAAAAAGAAGCAGCTGGAAATTGCTCACTGACGAGACTGATAACTGTAGATACGACACCACCTGATTAATAATAATTATAAGAAAAAAAAAAGGCTCTTCCCGACAGCACACACAAGTCACCATAGATGTCAATTTGCCTAAAGTTTAAATTGTCTTTGAAAAGCCTTGACAACATCCACGCACTGACAGTTTATTGTGTATGCAGTTAAACAATATGCTGCGTACTTGCAATCGCCAACTTGATGCTTCATTCTTGTATCTGCCATTTAGTTAGTTTCAACATTAGCTTGAACAAAATGTCATATGTGGGTCATTTCTTGAGGGATTTGACAGCAGGACTCGAGAGATCTCCATAATGACTGAAATCTGGACCTTGATTCTGAAATATACAGTTTTTGTTCCATGGTTATGTTTCACCGCACTGCAACCTCACATGGGGGTGCCAAAGGAAAAAGTGCTTAAAACCAGTCGTGTCTCTGTAGCTCATAAACATACTTATTAGAGTCTTTTAGCAAGTTACGGAAATATAGTACGCAAATACGGTAAGGCTGTATGGTAGCGCTCCTCCTTTCCCGCTCGTTGTGCTTTTGCCGGTGAAGGCAACCCAACACCACAAAAGCTATCTCAAAAGTTACTGTGCAGTTGTCTGTCAGCCTACACATTGTTAACGAGGAACCTGTCGTTTGAGGATGCACAGTTTCCTGAACTATCACCTGAACTGGGAGCGGCTTAAGCACAACGAGCAGGAAAGGAGGAGCGCTACCGTAGTGCCTTACCGTATTTGTGTACCATATTTCTGTAGCTTGCTAAAAGACTGTTAAGAAAAAAAAGTGCGGGACAAAGACAGTCATTCGTGGGTATGCCGCTACGAAAGGTCCAGCCCGCGTGTTTGAGACCCCTGGTCTATATCATCCCAGGAACATGGAAAATAGACACTGGAAGTTTTATAAGACATCTTGTGTGGGTTAGACAAGAGAAAGACATACCATTTATAGTTGGTGATTTTACTGTAGCAAATGTGCTGCAGACCACCATGCTGCAGCCACACCGTGTAGATCGTGAATAAATGTTTTAATCAACGGTTGTCTAACAACAGTTGACGTGGTAGTGTTGACTGTCTGTTTTATAACAATGTAATAAAATTTACATATGTACTCCTACGGCTCAGCAAGCTAGAGTTTAGCCAGTATTTTTGTATACAATTTGTGTACACACCATTTCTGCAATGCCTGCACGACTGGTGAGGTTTCAACCGACTAAAATGCTTTCTCATGATTTGTGAAGGTTATATATAGGGGTTGGTTATATTCCATGCATTTATCCATAACATCAACAGTGCTAATAAGGTCTATTGTTGAGTAGCCTGTATGAAATCCTGCTTACTCATTTGGTTGATTGGATTCTAAGGTGGTCCTAATTCTATTAGCTATTACTTTTGCAAATGCCTTGTTAGCAGTTATGAGTAAGCTGATCGGCTTCTAATTTTTCAATTTCTTGATGCCCCTTTTCATTCAAACATTTATTTTGCAAAGCATGATTACAACAAAAAGGGATATACAGAAAAGGGTCCCTCGGTTATGAGACCATACTATGACCCCCTGCACATGATTATTGGATACAAATTACAAATAGGTACATAAGTTAACTGTACCGAAAACAAAAAAAATACATTAATACAAGACATTGATAAACAAAGCTTATAAGTACATAAAACTGTATAGTAATGTCATACATAATTAATTAGGGCAATGTTCACATTCTTCAAAGATTTCAGTACGCTCACAGCAAAAAGGCATTGCATATACAAACTGGCCAGTTTTTCAAGAACAGTGTGCCCCCGTCTTTAAACAGATCTGCTGTTACCTGGCGTGTTATCGCAGAGCAATGCTATTACTTTTTTTTAATGCTTTTCCTCACCATAGCCGTCTGGCACTGCTGAAAAATTCCTGGGCTGCATTTCTTGACCAGTGGCAGATGGCTGATGGCGGTAAAGGGCACAAGAAAACTAATAGCATCACTGTACAGCAACACCCCTGATCATAACCGGCTGCTTTGCCCCACTGCATTCCCTCTAAGGCTTTCTTTCCTTCATGTTAAAGCTGCTTTAGACACACAAAAAAAAAAAGACGCGCACCACAAGAGAAGATGACTGGACAGGGGCGCCACTCACAGCTGCTTTAATTCCCAGAAACCACACACACATATGTACCATCAATTCGCGCCTGCGCAACAAACATCCATTTGAACATCAGGGGTAATACAATAACACACGCTCAATAAACTGTTTCTCGATCTTATATAAAACTACTTATGTATCACTAACACACAAACTTTCTTGCTTTCTTATGTAAAAAGCTTCCATTAATTCTCTTGCTTTTGTGTCTTTGCTCCTGGCAGAATTTTCTCTAGGGGTGTGTTTTTTGTGCATGAAGCGGTTATTTTAAGATGAACAGATGCCAATTCTTCTAACAAGAAGTTTTCGTTCCTTCACCCGCCATTGTTGGTGAGATTCGTCTGGACTACTACTATTATTACTACCATTGTTGTCCTGGCTGATCTCTGTAGAAAATCATAGCTGCTTTGACAACCTTATACATATTGGTAGTGAAACTGCCTTGCCTTTCTCTTAGTGCATACATATGGTTTTTGCCTGTGCCCAATTTACTCTTCACTGCTTTTTGGCTTCTTCTGTTCTTTAGAGCATGTTCAATTCCCTCCATATTGAACCTTCTTATGTTGGCTACCTTACTCTTCTTTACTGTTTATCGGGTTGGAGGCTTTCATGCTTCGGTGTTTCTTCAAGTGGCAGTACACAACCTTGCGGTCCAAAATTTCTGATGGAGAGATAAATGCGCACTTGTACGATGTGAACATGTTGCTGCAAGAATTTTGCGAATAAGTGCTGTAATAAGGAAGGCTCTCTACGTGAAAGTGCCCGTTAAGCTTTGGACATTGCTATTGCAGATCGCATATATCGATGCAACGAGAATCCCAATATCTTCCTTGTTGTACATCTCTAAAATATCTTTGAACATAGCCATTTCCATCTTGAAGTGGTACGTCCTTTGGTCATCTTGCTGGTGTTGCTTCTGAAATGCCAATAAAAGTTACAATGTGGAAAGCTCGCTTTTGTTGTTTACTTGAAGACATCATTTAAAGTGCATATCCTGACTCACTTAAATTTGTATTGACCTAGCACATGTACTGAAACAAGTGCACAAGGTGCCCAAGAAGAAATAAGGACCCACAAGATTAGCAACATTTCAGTCTGTAATCAGAACAAGCATTCCAACACCTTCCCCAGGGCTGTGGAATAAAACCATGTTTATAATAACAGAGAGCTGAGCTAGTTGGTAAGTATTTATTCTAAAGGACAGGGCGTGCAAAGACAGGGCGGCCACTATCGCGGAATGTTTAAAGAAGTCCGTTATGCTAAGTCCGAGCATGGTTGTAGAAAGCAATGAGAAAAAAACACGTCGTAGGTATTGCTTACATTCATTGCATGTCTCACAGGCTAAAGAAAGTGGGAAGTAGATACAGCGTTAATGCTGTCTTTACGGCTGCCAATTATCTAGGTAAGATTTGTGCACTGTGCAGAGAAAGAATGAGCGAGTAATAGTAGACAAGATGCGGAATAACATTTGTTTCATAAAACATGCCAACAAATTCACTGATTGCTGTACAGGTGTGGTTTATAAGGTTCCCTTTAGCTACGGCTGCTTCTACATAGGACAGACGAGCCGCTGTGTTAACCAGAGATTATTGGAACATAAAATACTGTTAAGCGGAGGCTCACCTTCTAATCTATCTTTACATTGTCGAGAGTGTAAGTCCGCACCAAAATTCGATAAATACGCAGTTTTTTACAGGCATATGAATGAACAAACTCATCTAATAATCGAGGCATGGCATATCGATAATAATGCGCACTATTAGCTCATGCGCATGCATGAGCTAACCGTCTATTAACTTGCATAAAGAATAAATCAACTGCCTTAACAGTTATCTTTCACGTACACCCCCACAAGTGCCGGATTGATAAGTTCGTCTATTGCATCAGCATGCGCAGATAAGTTTTCATGTCTTCTTTTTTTCCCGCCATTGTGTGCCTTTGCAGTTGATAGTTGGCGTTTGTGGTGTCTTGACTTCTTGTGTCAAAACCATGTTGTGCATCAACCTTGGTAACAGCAGCATGCTAGAACACACAGTGTATGTTAAAGTGTTCCTGAAACACTTTTCCAAGTAATCATATAATAGCTTATCAGTTTATTGCCTCATGAATCTATTGCCGCAAAATTTTTTCAAACCAGTAAAGAATGGGAATGAGCGGAGTTACAGATGACATGGTACTAAAAAGAAGTTAGCCACCTCGAGGTGCAATGACAATAATGACGTCTGTGCAGGCTAGATGAGTCTTTCAATGATGTACCAGTATAGGGCACAGGCTGTGATACAACCTAAGTGTCACTGCTGCAGGTAGTGGTACCACTGTGATTTGCTTGTTTCAGGATAAGTTGTATACTGCTGTAAAAGTGGCCAGCTTGTTTTACTGCTTTCATGTTAGCAAGCCTGAAAACATCACTGCAGATCATTGCGTACACTTACAAAGTACCACCCAACACTCCACTCTGATTACTGGAGTAAATTATTTCTTCTGGCAACAATCACGAAGAGCTAACCTAAGTTTGAAGACCTTTATCATATTAGTACATCTTCTAGTAACAGGTCGGTTTCGCCAAAAAAAAAAAGGTACTGTAAGATGCATGAATACTGCAAAGTTTCGATACTGATAAAAGTGACAAGCAAGAAAATCTTAGTCGAAGATCTATAGGATATAAAGCATGACCGCTCAAGATTGCCCTGTATACAAAGATTGTGATAACCGCCAGCCACATGTGCCCAAATGCACAGCCATCCAATAAAGTATTGCAACACTTATTTAAATATGCAGATGCCTCAGCTTAATGTGAAAATATAGCTATTTCCTGGTAAGGATACAGCTGTATATTTTGTGCATGTTATAGTGCAGCCACACCATGCACATTTAGAATTCTGAAATGTAGAGTGTGTATACAACCATACAATGTATTGAATTGTACTGTATGCCCCCTCACCCTATGCCTCTTACGGGGCCTGTGAGGTATTCTCAAATAAATAAATAAATAATCAGATGCCTTCTAAAGTTGAAAATCGCACATAGAAAAAGAAAGTAGTGGAAAGACAGATGTAGAATTTCAATAAATGTAATTTTTCACTTTTTTGTGTTTACTAATGTGGGCCGATTCTATGATTTTTTTTTAATGTGGCATAAAGCTTTAATGGATACTCTGCTCATGAAAAAGTTGTTATAAGAGGTCATGAACCACCGGTCAGGCTTGGTGAAAAAATGTAGCCTTGGTGAGAAAACATAGTCAACGAGAGTCGGAAAGTTGGTAGATCATTAGAAACAACTGGTTGCAGTGTGAACTTGCCACAAAAACAAAAGGCACGAACAAGCACCGCGTCTTCTTTTGTCCTTGTGTTGAGTTCGCGCTGCAAGCAGTTGTTTCTTTGCTCAGAAACCACATCCTGTGGAAAGCAGACACCACTATGAAAAGCTCAGCCAAGCCTTGCAGTCATGCGCAACAAGGAGAGATTAGAAGTGGAGCGTGAAGTTACCATTTTCACAGGCACCCTCTTTCCCCCCCCCCCCCCCCATACAGGGGGCTGTGCTCACTCTTTTCACAGCTGTCGGCACCTGCTGTTTGACATTGAACAACACATAGCAGGCCAATATCCCACATAAATAAAGAGCGGCATTTGGATAAGATGCGTTTCTTGCCACCAAGGTGCTGCCACACGCTGGCCCTGTGCTCTATAGTAGCCACACTCATGCACAGGAATAATGAGAACAGAGAGCAATCATGTTTCATCATGCATGCTCAAGCTCATGACGTGAATTCTTTCCTCTATGCCATCCCTCCACGTGTACCTTCGAGCAAGCTGAGAGAAGAGGGGAAGCACTGAAAGCGTGTCAAATCCCTGTAACTCTATTCGTTCTTGACGAATTCAAGAAATTTTTGCGGCAATCGATTCGTGAGGCCCGATACTGAGGTCATTCGATGATTACTTGGAAAAGTGGTTCAGGAGCCCCTTAAAGAATGAAGTAGTGGAACACTGCAAATTGTAATCGTAACTGCCCGCTTTCTTACAACTGTGCAAGCTGCTTTACACCAGAATGATATGTGCTTCGAGCAAGTTTCTAAAGGAAGTGATATCAACCGTTGCAGTCAGTGTTCTTTGAAATCTGTTGCATCTAAAGGTAAACCATAGCGATTAAAGTGTGTATGTGTGCATGCTATTCACAGTTTAGTCACAGTTGTACGTGGGCTGTTTGAACCAGGTGGCGTCTTTGCTAGGACAAAACCAGGGAAACAACAGCTGTAATAATAGTGCAGCTGGTCTACCAGAAATACGGCAACTGGGTGCTTGTGCCAGTCAAAATTTTGCAGGTAGTCAGATTCTAACGCAACAATATCTGGCAATGCAGAATTTACAGCACCACTCCACAGAGCTTGTAATGCAGAGAAGTGGCCATTTCCAGCTTAATTTTCTGCTTTGCCTTGGCTGATGCAGCAAATTATTTTAGCATTCTACGCAAACCAGACAAATGGGACATTTGTCAGCAGCGCCCAAGGTCACAGGGAATACCTAAACTTTGCACAAAGTTCCAATGTGCACTGTCCTATGTGTTGTCTTGCCTATACAAATTGATGGTAGGACTGCATTACACCAAACGTGCTGCAATTGTTATGCCTGTGCCCCGTGCTGCGAAGAAGCACAGGGCTGTGAAGAAGCACACTTGCAGCGAAGTGAGGTACGTAATAAAAATGGTACAATTAGCGCTAGACAGTTGCACTGAGAACCATGTAATGTATTGGATAGATGGTAGCGTCGACCATCTACACGTGAAGTGTATCATGACATATCAAATGGCAGAGAACGACACAGACATGTAGTACAAAACAGTAACTCTATTACATTGAAGCCTCCCTCCAGCAAAATAGCTGCATCGATCAGAAGCTGCAGTAACAGTAACATAATTGCACCAAATCAAGTTTCGGGACTGAGGCCGTAGCGTCACGTAAATAATGAATTGTTGAATGTAGTTCCACCTCGACTACAACCGAGCTCGAGCTAAGCACTTGTACTGTGTGACGGGCCGATGCTCACACAGGGTGCAAATTCACAAAGGTAGAGTTCGAAGGCGAACGGCACACAAACACAGCACACCAGGCAGAAGGCTTGGCCCGTTTAACTCATTTGCTCCGTCGCGCGATAGAAAACACCGCAGGACAGCGAATGCAAAAACTTACCTTGGCGTGGGTTGACACCGGCGTGAAGCGCGCATGGCCTATGGCTGCCGATTAAGCTAGGGACAAGTGGAGCTAGGGGCGTTCTTCTCCTCAGTACCTAGGCCAGTGGCCGTCTTTAGGGAGAAAAGTGCCTAAAACGGGCGTTTCAGGCTCTACCGAATGGCGGCGCTGCGGTCGCTCCCTGTAGCGGCCACGAAAACAAATGTCGCATCCGCGCCCTGCAACCCGCCGGAAAGTTTCAGGTGACGCTGTGAGCCGCGCCGCCTGTCGGCGGCGACATGAAGTGCGTCACGCTCCGCCGCTCAGTGAGCGCACTATAAACTTCTAGAACACTGTAGTAAACAGCGTTGCGCTTGAGAGCTTTTCGGTCTCGCCAGTAACAAAATCTTAAAATAAACCGCCCAATTTTCTGCAACTTACAGCCTGTAGCGCCATCTCGCGCATTTAAGTGCACTAACTTACGTTGTCATTATTAAAACAATACAAATAAATGTTTACTTTAACTTACAACAGATAGCGCAACAACTGGTAAACGTCATAAACGGCAATCATAGTTGTCAAATTGGGATGAGACGTTTCTGCACTAACATTTCAAACTACACCCGCAGCGTAGCCAGACGTTAGCCGTCACTTCCGGCTGAAACCGATCCGAAACTAGAAGTATTCGAGGTGTTCGAAGCTCAGTCGAGCAACGCTCACCGGCAGCTGTGGGGCTTGTTTACATACGCGCGTAGGGGCAAGGCGAAATCCCAGGCTAAAACTGCCGGCATATACCTTGCTGCCGGTCCCAATCCAGTCATGGGGATCTGCATGAGCTGCTTCAAAGGTTCGGGCGCCGACATAACTACACCCCAAGGAGTTGATGCGGTACGACAACCCATCTTTAACGCGTTTTCAGTGACCGCAGTGTTGACTGTTCAGGTGCACGCATATGATCGCGTTTAGTTGCCGGATGTTTTGCTGTGGTATGATGCATCGATCGTTGACGCTGCGCAGACCGTGAAGCGGCAACAGATGGCCGAAGCCGCGGAACGAAGGCTCAAGGAGCAAGAGCACAGGGGAATCAAGGATCCCGAGAAAGTGAAGAGGCAACAGCAAAAGCGAGACGAGCTCGAACAAATTGCGGCCACTGGTCCTGGCGAAGCGAATTTGCGGGTAATTACTTTACAAGACTGCGCTGATACTTGACTGCAACGTATACCGCTGTTGAATGCCTGCTCGCTACGATTATTTTCTGCATACTGAGTGATTTAAATGCCGATAGCACTCCTAGGCTATGGGACGAATTGCATTATGTTTTCATTGCACGGAACTATTCCACTTGATAAACTAACTGCCCACCATGATCGCATCATCTTTCGCCGCGCCTTAAATTCCAACCGCGTTTTGTTTCATAAGAGTCTCCGCTTATATGTGCAGCCACTAAACAAAACCTAAATGTGCACTACAACGTACACCCGGATATAGCGTACGTGTGCATAATACGAATAGACGCGAGTGAGTGAATCGACACCAGTTTCAAATACTGACCAGACATATTTTATTTGTTTTTCTTTTCTTCTTTTTCCAGTGGCAAGTCCGATGAGCACTCGGCACCCAACTTAATTACCACATGTAAGAAAAAAAAGAGGAACCGTGTTAACCGGAGAAACTGTGTTTTGAGTGTTGTGCAACTGTGCGTGAATATTTCTGTATAACTTTCAAATCAAAATAAATGTTGCTGTACAGAGAAAAAAAACTAAACAAAAGCTATTGCATAATATATCTGTCTTGTGTGAAAAAGAATGGAAAAAGAGAACAAGGGTACTATTCTTGGCAATGTTGAATTCTGCCATATTGTCAAATTCTGTAATGGCGACATTTTAAACTAGTCAGAAAGGACGTAGCAGCCCTCTCAGCCAATCGGAGCTGACAAGATGGCGCATCTGGCAACATGGCGGAATTCGCCAGTGTGCAGAATGGCAACCCTGGTCAGTGTGGACAAACTACCAAATTCTGCCAGTAAGAGAAAAACACACACGCGAAAGTAGAGCCAAAACATGACTTGCACTTTTTTCACTCCGTACATGCATGCATACATGATCAATGACAGCTGTAAATTGTGAACCAAAGATATACACTGACTACCCACATGGTTTTATGTACAAAATAAGTGATACATTAGGTGCACATGCATTGAGAGAACACACTACGTGCATCAAGGAAGAAGAAAAGAAAGTACACACACACCGACTTTGACAACATTGGTCTTTTTTCCATTCGGAAAATAAACAGAGAAAAAAAGCTGGGCGACTCATAGAGCCATTAGTAATATTTCGCTAATGTCAATCGATTTGACCTCGTCCACAAACATTGAACACAGAGCACAAACAGTGATGACTCTGTCAAAAATGGAAAACCTGGCTTGCAGTGATGCAACGCCGAAATGCTTGAAAACTGGCACTCTGACTACTCCGTAAAATGCAAAATTACACTTGCAAAGCAAACTGCTAGGATAATCGATCTATAATCACTTGAGACATGAAAACAACCTGTAGACAAAATACATCGTGCAGTGCGAAGACGATACCAATATCAAGGTGACCAAAATGAAGTTGTGAGTATTCCAAACAGCTTTCTTTCTTCATTTTTTTTTTAGAGGAGCCAATAGATTAGCAGTACATGCAATGTGATGTCTCCTCATGCCAATTAAGTGTTGTAAAAAAAAAATTAAGAACAACAGATAATATAGTATAACATTTTCTGGTGCGTTATCTGTGCCAGTTTCACAAATGCTTTTACAAAAGTGTTTCCATAAAAAAGAAAAAAAAGCTGCATTAAATGCAGAAATGGTGATTGAGAAGTCGACCCAAGCCTCAAAGAGTGAGGCATAAGGTGAACTGTGCTTATGCAAGATCAAACGTTGGGCTGACACTTGGGTTGTTTGAGATATCGACAGTTGGTGGAAAGATAGTAGTAGGTTAACGAAGAACGAAAGAACATGGATATAAGAAAAGTAGATCTGAAATCCTTATCGCTAATGTCGGACTTCAATGAATGTATTATAATTATAACCCCATCACAAAATCGCATCAGACACACCAATACCTTTGGTATACCAGACTTCCAGTATAAGCCTGTATTCATCACGTGTTCACATCAAACAGCAACACTTGTAGAATTCGTTATATCCGGAAATTCGTAATATCCGAAACTTCGCTATATCCATGTTTGATGAGTTCAGAAGACAGAGTCGGACGTAACAAAGGTATTTTTGTGCTGGATACGACTTTGCTGTAATGAGGTCAGACTATTTACAAGCGCGTTTTTTTTTTTTTTAACAAAAAGCAGAACCGGTTTCTACAGATCAAAGATCAGAGCAGGAGACGAAAAAAAAAAACATCACAGTTTCTCTCTCTACAGGGGGGAATCGACCTTGTAAGGTAGAAGTGGTTGGGAGGGTGGGGGGGGGGGATGCGACAGGCTGAAGCGTTTTCAGCACCCCCAGGAAAAGTGTGTGCGCGGTTTGTGGACTTGCATAGCTCTGACATGTGAGTTAGACACACACTAAACAGGCGATATGCACAAGCCGACAACCGCTACGACTACGCGTACATCTCCACTCGAGGAACGGCAACGGAGGGGACACCACCCGAAAAACTCGCAGCAAAAGCGGGCCACGCCATTGACTCTCGGATCACATTGCGTGACGCAAAATGTCAACGCCATCTCGCGCTTCCAAGATAATTTTTTTCCTTTGGCCGTGCGGAACTTGTAAAGCTCGTGAGGGACCGCTCCGTGACCTCCTGAAGCAAGAACCTCTGCCCGAACCCCGGCTTCCACGTTGAAAAACGAAAAACCCATGGCCGTCCTTCAAACGAACCTGGAATATTTCACTGTTCCACTCACAAAGCATTGGCACGGGCAAGCTCAAAGCTAAGAGGCGAGAGTGGGGACGAGATGTCATGGCAACCAATTCCTTTAAGAAAATCTCGCCCATTCGATCAATGTGCTGTTCACTATAGTTTACATCTAGTGGTGATCCTCAACCCAAGATCAATGTTCCCAGGAGCATGCCAGCATGAAACTTAATTTGTCTCAAAACCAAGCCCTGACCAGAACGGCCGTCCAGCCCCTATCGCTTCCGCATATTGTGTAATGCTGTTTTGTTTGTTAGTAGCCTGTAATACATAAGCTATGGTGTACTTTTGTAGTCCTACTCGTCTTTGTAATGCTTTAACCCTAGAGTAAGTAGTTTCTGTGATACAGGCAGTCGATTCAGTTTTCCAACAAGCATATCACAGTGTTCCTTGTATGTCTCAAATCTCGATTGTTAGTGCTTCCCACTTCATAAAATCCACTGAGCATCGTGCTCAGCCAATACAAAGATGAATGCACTAATTTGGTACCAAAGGCAATTTACAGCATTACCACAGACAAAACGACTGCATGAGTTTGTTTTCTTGAGTGGCAATGTAGACATGCTTCTAGAGAGCCTCGGTCCTGCCCTTCAAAACAATCTCGCTGAAAATCACGCAATTAAAATTGCAAATTAGCCTTTTCTTTGACCAGCCTATCATGCTTTGAAAAGGTCACAGAAGTTCAAACCCACAATGCCCAGGTAAGGATTATGAACTAAGGCATTTTCCTTCTCATGTGAAGTGGGGTTCGGGCTAAGCAACGTAAAACGCTCTGCTCTGCATAAATGCTCGCAATCGTGAAATGCAACTCGACACAGCCTCCTCACACACACTGGTACACACGTCTGACTACAACGTGACCATGACAGATGCAATGTACAGCTCACAAGAACCGACGTATTTCGTATGGAGTACGCACAGCTTGGAGTTGGGCCTCCCTCGCAAGAAACAAGTAACAAGCGAAAAATATACGAGCCACTAAACATTCAACAGATAGATAGGCTACTTCTCTAGCATGCTATGTACAGTGGTACTTTGGTGGCACACTCTACCGGTCGAGCCATCTCCTCAACAAGTCGAGATCTTTTCAAATACACCCGAAGCATTCGAAATGCCCGGCACTGTTACCTTCGCTCTAACGGAACTCCTAGTCAAGCTACAAGTCTGCTACCGCTGAAAGTATGTTCCTTCGTTTGGAATGAGGGTTGTCATAACAAGTGCAGAGGTTCGGTAAATCCGAGTAAGTATCCTCGCTCGTCTTATGGAACATTATCACTTCTACTCCTTGGGTAACATGCTCGTTTGTTTACATTCACAAACACGATTGCTTCAACAAGCCTGAGTCCCAATTTACAATACGTCAAATGCCGGATGTCATGACAAAACGTGACGTGATGGCATCACGTCACGGTCACATTATACTATGTTTTATCCCGGCTTTGTCTTTGAAAATGAGACACAGGGGACATTGAGAACATCGGCTAATGTCACTGGCATGCCGTTTAGAAGAATCTAGTGAAAAAATGCTGTCTCACGACAGACACTGATGCCCTGATTCAGTGTTTTGTCGGTGAGGAGAATCGGGCCCAACACCAAATGGGCTGGCATTTATGGCCAACGGCATTGATAACATAGTATCAGGTATGCTGTCTTAAGCATGGTGCCAAGAATTTTGCAATGCATAGATGCTGCCACGTGCACGTGAAACGTAAGCGTACACATGAAACCTTGCAAGAGTGAATTCATTCTCAAAAGTGAAAAGACAAACAGGCATGTCTGAGCTATGTCATTTCAACCTTTGCCACTTTCAGTGCTTACACTACAAGCAAACTACAACACAAAACAAATTCTTATCACTTTCTGCGAGCCATACAATGTTTCAATTATTTGGGCTCATCTTAACCATCCGGTAAGCCAAGGAATAGGATGAAGCAAGCCTCCACATCCACCACAAAGACGAACCTGAGAGGAATTCCATTCGAGCGAGGGCACCGGCAAAACGCAGAACAGGCAGACGCAACAAACGAAAGCGGCCACGAACACCTGCTTTCTAACAAAAATATGGGCACACGTCGTCACAATTCTGTACAGCATATTGTGCATCACTTCTTGCATCAATCTGGAGGATAAACCTGGGAACTCGTCAATCACAGCGGCGGCGAAAATGCGGCCTCAACAACGACGATAATCCTTCCTCTCTCACGCGGAATAGACTTTCGACTGCATGCAACAAATACCCTTCACTTCAACAGCAGCGAGCGCGCGCTGAATAGCCAAAACTCGTTGTCACCATCGACAAATCGACACAACAGTTGACGTCCCGGCGACAGTGTTGAAAACCGAACCTTTGCAAACTTCCACAACAGCAACGGCTCTCAACAAACGTCAAGATTCTTTCCAGGAACTTTTTTTGCACACCGTAGTGACCGCAACTGCCATCCTCACAGAATATCTTCCAGCCTACGCAGACAGTGCCGGCTTCGCAACGCTAGGCTGTCGAGAACATTTTCCATATGTTGCGCGCAGCAATTTAAGCGCACTTTTGCAACGTCATGCACAGTCCTTGCAACAATACCGCACATAACTTGCTACAACTCTTACGATCCCTTTCTCCCACGCACAACCGTGCATCGACAAGAACAATTTTTGCACCGACAAGTCAACAGTGATGACACCTGTTTCACTGCTGCATAAACCCCAGAAGCGCACACTTCTGGATGTCCTAACAGACGTGACCACAAAAACTGTGGTAAGCCCAAGGAAACTGCGCATTCACACAGATACAAGCTCTTGCGTAAAGGTGCCAACCGCATGTTCATACAGTCGTGAAGCGAGTCCTAAAGAATTACAATCCAATAAAACAATCGTTGCGACTATTTTACGTACACACTTGCTCTTATAGTGAAGCGCACAGCTCTTGACAATGAAATGTCTTGCAGACTCTTTGGGGCTTCAATGTTCCATGAGCAGTACTAACTAGAGATATCTAGCTCACAAAAAAGTCATGACCCTGTCCATTCTCCGGTACACATTTCAAATGCCCTAAATGCACTAGCATCAAATGCAGCGGGGGAGTATGGGATAAAAATTTTTCGGACATTCTCTTGTAGACAAAAACAAAAGGCGCATGTTACAATCAGCCTACCTCGCCAAGCACTTGTTCAGTCTGCAGATCAACAGAAACTAACTCAAATTACGCTCGGATCAATAATTAGACAGCTCTCTGTCAGGTAATCTGAATTCTTGTCACCTGCATGGTCCTGTGCAGCAAAATATTTAAAACTCTCTTTTATGAAGTATCATCGGCTTATGAGCCTGTCTGCTGCCTCATTTTTCTAATTACGAGCATCTTGTAGCATTTTACTGATCTTTTACACCTGGCGTGTGGTCCTAATCAGGAGCTAGTGTCGTCAGAAGCACTAGGAATAGATATCGCTAAAGGTTGCTACACACATTCATAAATATCAATAAAATGAAAGTTTTATCGTAAGCTAAGCAAATAGCATTTTCTCTCTTGCTCCTAGGCCCATTCAATTCATTTGTCATCAATTCATTCAACTATAATTAATCATTTGATTAATGTTCTCCAAACACAGAGGCAGACCTCGTTGAACTGAAATCTATCGACGAGTAGTCCAAATTAAACAGTAATACTGTGACCTCATAATCTCCTTCCACATTAGTGCCACTACTGCCTTTACGGCATCGTCTCATTACGAACTCCGCATATACAAGTCGCGGAAAAAGTTTTTTTTTTATATAGGAGCATCGCTACCTACACGGTTCACGGTGAAAAAAAACTGTGGCCTATCAAAACGTGCTTTGAAACCTGCGCAGGCAGGTATAAACGGTACAAAATGCCTTTTTTTTTCTACATATGCTAATGCTACTAAATGCTAGTGCCAACCCTATTGGAGATATTGAAATGCCATGCTTGGAAAAAGCTAAACTGCTCGCACAATACAGCTGGCACAGCCTGCCACCAGTTTGCAGCTTGCAACGTCTGGCTACAGAGAGCATTTACAGGAATGGTAACATACACATTTTCGTAGTTGTAGTTGTAGATGCTTTAAAATTTCCTGCACGTACAAATGATTGACTCGGTAAATGCGGAGGCTAGGAAGCGCGAAACATTTTAAGTTTACATTAAATTTGTTGTTGCTTGTCAACATTACGGCAACGTCACGCCACGCCACAGAACCTCGTTGTGCAGATGGAAAGCTATGTGTGATGACTCTTTCCGATCGAAGTATTACCAAAATTGCTGCGCACATTTCTTTCAGCTTTGCACAAGTATGGCAGTTGCACCGATACACATTAATCGATCAAATCAATATGTCACGAATTGTGTGTACCATGTGAATCTGGTTTGCATAAAAAAGTGTTACACTGAGTTATACAGGACGCTTCTACACTAGCCGGCGTTGTTCTTGGTGTTCGATGGACCTTCGTTTAACGTGAAGCAAAATGGCTATTCTGAAACTTCCTCACGCGGCACTAAAAGCAAACACTACGTTAGGCCAGACTACTGTATAAAACTGGCTCAGGAAACGTTAGTTAAAGAAGCAGTGATTCAGTAAAGCTAGTCTCAATGCAGAATTTTGGAGTTATTTCTAGCCGATTTCAACCATACTAGTTGAGAAGGCATGCACAGGCATTTTTTTTTTTAGTGCTCTCTAAGAAAGACGGTTTTGCAGAATGGAAATCAGCCCCTAGGAGCTAAGCTCTTTATCATAGCACTTGGTTAGCGTGCTTGGCCCCGAATAATGCGAAGTCAGCCGGCAGTAGCTTAAGTACTTTAAGTACTCTGACGTGCCAGCCTAAACTTCAGCATTTCAAGTGCACACTTCTCCCAATTCAAGCGAGCCGACAGTCGGCCCTCTTCTGGACCCTCTAATGGCGCCACGGGCATGTCACGCACCACTTCTGGCGGAGTTAGCACTACCACACACCAAGCCTTGCGAGCGACATAGATGGTTTACTGCAGACATCGACAGTTGCCAGTTCCAACGTTCCCGGTGGAGTCTACTGAATGCCAAACGTAGCAAAATCTTAAACCGTACCAAGAGCCTGGTTTCAAAGTGAAGATACAGAAGAGTCTTCATGCAATGTTTGACATTTGAAATGCAAGTGGATCGCAGAGGTGTCATTACCATTGAGGGAAGTAACACAACAAATGTGCGACCTGAAAAGCATGGCTCATTCATATGACCTCAGAGATAAACAGAGCTGAAACACCTTGGAGGTGGCATGCCTCCTCATTGAAACCTTCCGTACGCATTCCAATTCCATACGTTGTCCGTAAAATTAATATGGACATTTAATGAAATTTTAGGAATCTGCATATACTTTAAAATATACGGAAATCATACGGACCTTGTGGAATGTCATACGGAAGATTTCAATGCAGCCACACCTATGTCATATGGACTACAACCAGGTGCACGCATCATCTGTTTAGGCGCTGTTCGAAGGCAGCTAGCATTACTACACCATTCCTATCCATTACCTACACTTAAACATTACCATTATACTGCACTATTACCAACATTGTGGCCCTGCCAAGATTGCTTTGGTGGCATCACTCGTAAAGAATTTAGCTAAAGATTTTCATCGCAGATGACCATGAACAGTATTGCGACCTTCTGAGGATAAGCAACCGAAACACTGCGTTGACAGAAACCCGACAGCAAGATGGCATGAATCCCAAGTCAAAGTAAACTGAGAGAGCCAAGTTTCAGATTTCTAGGCCAACATTTCAACAAAGGCACAACGGAGCTTTTATGAAATCGTGTAAGGTGCACTGAAAAGGTGGTAGTGCAAGTGAGTGGCTATCGGCATGGCAAAACCGCAATACACAATCTGCAAGTGACAACATGCCGACAGCAAGTATGTCGGTGCCGTTTCCATTCCTCACACTTGAGGTTAGTTCAGCAGGCAGCTGGTGCTGGGAAACCAACAACGGCTGACCATCAACTGAACGTAACATGGAAAGATCGTCGCACAGATTTACCGTGATTCAAGCAACGTTGTTAAAGGGACACTAAAGGCAAATGTAAAGTCGACGTTGATTGTTGAAATAGCATTCCAGAGACCTCGTAGTGCTTGTTTCATGCCAAGGAAATGCTTATTTTGAATGAAAATAACGTTTCAGTGGTCCACACGGCGTTAACGCACTTCAAATCGCGTGCCTGAAAAGGCCTCCTGACGTGGCATTTGCCTTGTCCAATGTTGCCTGCCTTTACTGCCCAGCAGCCGACGCTGTGGCTTCTGCCCTGAAGGGCACATTACACAATATCACATGGACATGGCATTTTGTTGAAGTTTCCGCTAAAGCGACTTTCGTGAGCGTGCAAGGCACATGCAGCAGTACACGATAACAAAACTACCATTGAAACACGACCATGTGAGCGGAGCGAAGCCCGGCGAAAATGGAACTTCTGCACTAACCGTGCCGTTCTCCACTGTAACATCAAGCTTTTTCCATGTACAAGCAGCATTTCATTACGTCTTGCAATGCTCGGGATGTTTTTTTTTTACTATAAGTAGCTTGAATACTACTGATAATTTATACTAAGGACTCTTGACGTCATCGGGCTCATCCCAAAACGTCCCACTGGTGGCGCATATAGTGTCCTACATTTACCTTAATTTGTCAATTACTAGAGCACTGCTATTGATAATAATGACGTATTAGACATTGCCAAACACTGACCTTTCATTCTGACATAAATTTTTATTCGAGCTTAGTGTCCCTTTAACTACCAACCTTCCCCTACACTTCTAACACGACAACAGTCCAGCACTCTTGGTGTTTGTCCTTTGCAGCAGTACCACATATTGCGATTCTGCCATGGTCGCCAATCGCTCAAGATAAATACTCTTTGTTGCCACTGAACTCAAACGGCATGTACGTTCAATGTGGTCTCAAATATTCTGGTTCGTAATTGTCTACTGTTAAATAGATGGGTTATACCTATACTGGTGGGTTTTTTTTTAGTTCCGTAAAGTTTATCACAATTTCACTGCTTCATCTGAAAGCATTTTTTTACGTCAAGGTTCCTGCCACTTGTCTAACTTTTGCAGTGACATTTCTGCAGAGATAAAAGTGACTACCCTATAAGATTCTTTGGAAATGCAATTGACATAAGTCACAGGTCTTAAGGAGCACTAAAAAGAAACAGGAACTTTCTCTTTTGCACTTTAATGGTAAATTATCCCATTAAAATCACAGTCGTGCCGTTCTTAATAAAATAAATAATTTTAAAAAAATGAGAGGTAGGTGCTCATACGACTTCAAATATCCCGCACTAGATGTTTGCGGTGTCGAAGATAGCAAACGCAGCACCGCTGCAATTAGTCAAGAGCTATTCATCGTTGTTATAAAAACGCAAAATGAAATACAGCATACAAGAACTGCAATTGACAATCGGACACCTTGCCTTCTGCAAAAAGACGCGAGGCTTCACTTTCCGGCGGTGTTACAGGCACCTTGCTGTGGTACCAGAAACTCCTGCAACGCAAGCATCAATCATCATTTTGTGCTCCGTTTGGCTGAAGCCGCGAAAACGCAATCCTGCATCCCTGGAAAGATCTTCATTGCAAGGTTCGGCATTGGCAACAACATCAATCGCAGCGAACGCGGAAGCAGTGGCCAAATTATTGTGGCAATCTCCAATTCATTTAAGGCAATGAAGCCTGCAGCAACATTGGTTTAACGCCGAATTTGCACCGAGATAAATTGAAGACATAATTGGTCGTTGGTTACGAATTTCTCAACTAATGTCGTATTTTTGCACTGGACAAAAGCTGTATGCATTCCTTAAGGCCCTTCTTTCATTCCAACTGAACTTCCTGTTTCTCTTTAGTGTCCCTTTAAGCCTTAACTACACCAAGTGAGCTTTCGGGCACTCCGTTAATGTGCACCTATCTACTACTTTCCCCATTTAAAAAGATTTTTTTTTTACACCCTTAAAGGGACTGACAACCACTTTTTAGGGCACCTATTTTCTTTAGCGCAACAAAAAGCTAACTGGTCAGAGTGTCTAGCCACGGAATGGAAACGGGGAAAATGCCGCGAAACATTTTTAATACGAATTTTTCTATCTGTGCCGAATATGAAGTCTTATACACACTTCACAACACATGCTGCAAACAATGAGCGCGAGAGCGGTTCGTGTTCGAGTGGCAGTTTACTGCGCATGCGTGCACTCCATGCGCATGCGCTGCGGCTCGACCGGGGCCACTGGCAGCCGCGAAGGCAGCGCCGCTTCTCACTCTGCAACTCCTCTTACCTCATAGGCAGTAGAGAACAGAGCGGGGATAGATAATAATATACATACTCTAACTTTGAGGACCAATTATGGCGCGCATGACAGCATCAGACTAAGTGACTACATCAAAGTTACTGACTTCATAATCCAGCTTCAAGGCTCTTCCGCTAGGCTGCACAACCTACAGGTTTGTGTTACCTTTAAGCACAATTTAAAAATATAAATCCTACTCACAACGCGAAAAGGATGCTGGAATCTGTCACTATATTTCCCGGTCTTTTCATTTCTACCAGGATCTAATCACACGTTGTGCTCAGTTGTCGGTCCCTTTAAGCTGTCGTCTCACAGTTATCACCACATAGTGTGCACGCATTGGAGATTAAAGCAGAAAGAAGCCTACGCTTCGTTAAATTCATTAGTGTGCTTCATTCCTCAATCTCATGTTCATAGCGCAAAATAGTATGAATCCTTACATTATTTTAAATTCCCTAGCACATGAAAGAAAAGTGGTCTGGTAGGTGTGTTATGCCTTTCTTACCACAAGCACTGACCATAGCCTGACCAAATGTAAAAGTCAAATGCAAGCGTTACCAGCACAACGCAAGCCAGATGCCAACGTGGGAGATAGCGATAGAGAAAAGTTAGATCTCCATGGTATTAGATCAAGAAAAGAATGAGCGCTCCTAAAATACAGTGCCCAATATAAATATGTCTCGAGATGTGAATGTTGGTGCAAACTGCGATACAACTACATCAAAGAAACAGCGTGCGAGTGCTCCCATCACCAAAACTACCACAGGTGCTTCATAACGTTGTAAAATTTTCTTTTCTAAATTGACGCAAGAATAAACTCGAGGAACTTAAGAAAAACATCGAAACAAACGTTCCCAAGCCTGTACTAAACCATAGCAGCTTTACATATTCGAGAAAAGAAAACAAAGAAGGCTCATCATACCCGAAAACGAGGTGTAAAAATCATTTAGCTTCTCCCGAGAAAGAAAAAAAATTTGAGACGGAATTAAATTACCCACGCACGAAAACGCGCAAAATGACCATGCTCGACTAGAAGTCAACCAAAGATAAGACCACAAGTTATGTACATATATACACACACATAAACCTCACATGTATACCGTGACATCTGACTTGTCACTGCGCGTGTTGTCACAAGGCTAAGCTCCGCGAGGTTGATGAGGAATAAAGTTGCAAACAGCTGCATACAAGCAGCGCAACCTCATCATCTCTCTCTTCAAACGCGTATCCGCCGCATCTAGCGTGTGCCTATTGCAAAGGCAATTCCTGTACAGTGACCCGTGTTTTTCTCTGAACAACCGCTTCGTCTTCTCCATGCCCTTGTAACAACGTTGCATTTCTTTCTTTCGCATAGTTTAATATATGCTTATTACCTTTACTAACTGGCTCTACGCCATTAACGAAAGACCACTGTTGTACGTGAACCTTGTATGAAATGTTCACGTTGTAGGTGAATGTACAACGTTGACGTACAATGTTCACGTAAGCAAACGTTTTACGAAACGCATCAGACTGCTGCAGATTTTACAGACAACAACGCAGGTTGTTTCATGGACTGAGGCGAGCTGTGAGATACAAACGTCCAAGGTTTAGGTGATACCAAAACAGTGGCAAGCCCAAAACTCTTCTTTTACCAAGTCTCGAGAATAAAAACGTGCATCTCCGTACAACCTTGGGGCTTACCATTCAGTTTCTTATAGGCAATAAAGCTTTCGCAAATGCAAGCCATGTGACATAGATAAGGAGCAATGAATGCTTTATAAGCACTCAGTGCTATCGATAACAGTAGTGCAGGAATCGCACTACATCGTAGGCTGAGCTCTAGCACTACACCGTAGGCTGTGCTCTACGCAGCCTGCATGCTGCCGAATTCTGGGAAATGTCGTAAGCAGTGCCCCTCCCCAGTCTTGTGCGTCCAGCATTCAAAATGACGCGAGGCAAAGCGCACCTGAGTAACGCACGAGGAATAAATCCTAGGGATGCAGAACTGGCTGCTGCGGTGCTCTCTAAATGTGGAGCTGACTACATATGTGCGACGTAAACGGAATGAAGGGGGGGGGGGAATCTAAAAATGGCTTAAAGCTTCGTACCGGGCATTCACGTTTGACAAAAGAACGCTTAAATAACACCCACGTCTCGGTTCAACAAAAAGATGTGTATACTACAACAGTGCGTGAATTGGGGGGCCTCTTCAACGTTGTTCAAGGTGCCGCCCCTGATGAAGTTCAAATACGGTTGAACCTGCGGTCTGTACATGCAAAAAAAAGAATGACAATAAAAATAAAATGGGAAGGGGAACGAAAACACCCTCTCTTTCCAACCTTTAAACAACATTAACCAACACAAAACAAAGTGTTGGTGCAACCAACAATACCACAAGGTTCACGCTGTGGCGCAAGACCCCATCAACACACAAAAAAAAATACAATTCCACAATTGCTGACCTAACAAATCGATCTAAAACATTTCACACACTGCAGCGACAACACATCTCAAAACATGGCGCCACCTGCGCTTGCGCACCAATGTGATCGAGCATTTCAAGCAAAGGCGACCCGCAGGCCACACAGGGTGACCCGCAGGCCACACAGGGTGACCCGCAGGCCACATAGGGCGGCCCACAGGCCACATAGGGCAGCAGCAAATGGGGAACGAGTGCCACAGTACTGAGGAGCCACAGCGAGAAATGCCAAGCCAAAGAGCTTTCGCAATTTCAGGTAGGGCACTGCGCCGTTAAAAACCAACGGGATTGCGAACGTGTCTGCAGATGGCGTTGAGTGCAAACAGACGAAGAGTTGTCGCTTAGCAGTGAAGAACCAAGACAATGGGGAGGGCTTCAGCAGCAATAGCGAAGTCTGACATTCGGGCTTCTCATTCTCTGCGCGTCCTCTTGGAGTGTCGCGTCGTGGGCTCGTGGGGTCCGCCGGCCGGATTGGATTGGCCCCGCTTGACCACTTGGACCTGCGATTGAGCCGTGAGCTGCAGCTGGATTGCCGAGGTGTTCAGTTTCTCCGCGAGGAGGAGGTCCTTGAGGCCCGCCATCTTTTGACTCGACAGCGTGACGGTTGCCACGCCATTGTCACCGCTACTCCGGCTGCCCGACTTCTGTACAGGAAGAAAAACAAGCGATGGACACATTATAACGCACAGCATTATTTGACAAGTCGGTCCGAGAAATCGGTCTGTCCATCTGTGGCCAAAGAAAATGTGGGCCTATCCCAGATATTGTGCAACACCGGCTCAAACCCTCAGTGGCGGTAAACCCAACATTCCAACAGTGCCCCACCAGGCTGAACCGCGGCCCGGTACTGACACCTTTCCTAGAACAGGGGTAGAATGCACTGCCCACAGTGTGCACGCTTGATAGCGGCTCGCAAGCATGGTGTGACGACACTTACCTATGTGCCATACTTTGGCACACACAGACCTGTTCTCGGTACACTGGGGCCAAACAGGTACAAAAGGAAACAAGACCACATGTGCATATATACATGTACATTTCCTGTCTTTAAGACCATACATACGTGCAAACATCACTCTTTTCACGACACGTAAAAATCTCAACTAGAACAAGCTGTAAAAAAAAAGATGGTTAAGCTTCGCCTTTAAAAGTGGTATGCGATAGCGCTATTGGGCCCTGTTTGCAGTGCTTTCTCATGCCCTTGCCGTACTTTGCTTCTCGGTAGACACCTCGGGGGCTATTTTGTATGTGTTCTGTGACAGAACGGAACGAAACGTCATGAGAGGACGAGGGGGAGCTGCACGAGATTGGTCGAAGCTCGTTTGATGGTCAGACGTGAGAACAGCAACCGAAAATGGCAGTGCTGTCAACCATTTTGGCAAAGAATGGGCACAGAATGGACGGAGACACAATTATGTCTGGAAGAACGGATACAGAACAGTTTCCTGACGACTTGGATTGGATCGAAACGGAAGTGCTGTGGCTGGATAATCGAATTAGCCTGCTTTGTGTCTGGCTTACTCCAATGCCGTGCCGACAGTTTGAGAAAATCGCAACCACCAGCCCCCCACCACCAAACGACTCGTCAAATTGCGACACCACCTAGCGCCCACTAACACAAATAAATTGTTAAAGCCATCGCGCTCTTCAATTTCAAGCTTTGAAAAACAACGCCTGCCAATATTGATGTTCAGCTATAATAATTCTATATTTCTTTATGCATTGAAAACTTTCTGAATTCCCTCAGCTTGCCTGCTGGCTGTTTCCTCCCTCTCGTCCTCTGGTGATGTTCGTTCCGTTCTGTGACAGAATGCGCACAAAATAGCCCCCCTCAACTGTGCCGTTGGTGAAGGAACATCTGTGTACGATACACTCGCCATAATAAACTCACCTAGGGCACTGCTGCAAGTAGTTAAGAAATACCCACTACGCGTCTGTAAGGCAACACGTGCACCTACATAGCAGCACACTTTGTTGATGATGTGGATGATGATGACGATAAGAATTAATTATTGCTAAGGCCTTTGTAATGGGTGGGCAGCTTTAAACCACCCACTTGCTACGCAATTCACGGGTGTGACCCCTGGTGCGACTCTACGCTTCTGCCATGCAATATTACATCTCTTAACGTGACCCCTCGCCTGACATGATGCCTGTATGGGGTCTTTTTGCGAAGCAGTTTCAAGCACTGCCGCATTCAGACTAGGACAAAACTTGCACCTGCATTTTAACACGAAAGTGTTTCATGCCGGGCTCCGCCAAGAATTGATGCATGTCATTTCTGTCACAGAAATGATGTTCATAAAAGGGCACGTGGGTAACTCAGAAAGAAATTCAGAATAAAAGTTCGACCAAGTTACCTGACTGAGGAATCAACCCTCTGACTCCACGACTTTCGAGCACAGAGGTGCGATGTGCTGACTGCTATGCCAAAAATCTAAACAGGTTTCTCGTTGCGAATGCATCATGTATGCTTGCCGCCTTGGCAGGGATGGTGCTGCCATCTATAGTCGGGTACAACTTTAGAAAAAAGGAGAGGCCCCGCCCATATGACCGAAGCGCGGCAGCCGATTGCCTCCGCGGCAAAGAAATAGTCCCGCTTCTTCTCCTTGAGCGGAGGCACCGGCCGTCCGGCTCGTGACGTCAGTCTAGAGCGCGCGCCCATTGGTGGAAGCGCGTGTGCATCCGCCTTTGAGGTGCAAATGCCGCTTTTTTCTAAAGTTGTACCCGACTATAGGAGCGGTGCACCAAAGTACTACGCCGAAGTGCTGCGAGAGCGTGTCGATGCGGCACAGTCATAGCTGTGTTAGACCAGCGGGACATGTGCAAGCGGGAAACACATTTTCACACAGTTGAGGCACACACTACTAACTGTGCCTCTCGCAATTGTAAATCTGAGCACGCAGCAACATAATGGGCTGCAAAGGACATTGATGGAAACTGCGCGGAGACCGGACAGATGGAGAGAAGCACACAACCGTTTGTCCCATCTCCGTGATGTTTCCACCAAAGTAACATGTACCAAAGAAACCATTCTGTCAAAGACACTACAGAGTCGGACCAAAATGCTCGGTGGAGATGTGGTAGCCGGTGTCAGCATGAGTGTATCTATGTCAAAGTCTGTCGTGCCGGCCGAACAACAATACATACTGCGCTAGTTGTATTTCTTAATGTCTAACACAGCTGCAACTACTACTATGGAGACACGTCTCACTTTCGTGCTATCAGCAATTCCGACGAAAGAGGGATCAGAAATCAAGTTTCATCGCCATAAGGATGGAGGAAGGCCCGAACAAAGGCCCTGTTCGCTAATACTCGCTAATGTTGGCTAATGTACGTTATCCACCCTATAACAACAATAAAATAATACATGTGTACTACTATGCTTCTTCCTCACTGTGTTAATCAAATGGTTTGAACACTGCGACAGTTCATAAATATTCGCCACAAACATTTTCTGCTTACCGCATTTCGTTGTTATCAAACATCAGAATGAACTCCCAGAAGACTTTGTATGTGTTGTCAGTCATGAGAGATTCGATTGGGAACTCACAGAGCTCACTCGTGCAAATATTATATCTTTTGTGTTTACTGTCTCGTTCCTGCTTCCAGTAATATCTCATTCAGTACAACATTTTGTTCTCGTCGTTTGAAAACACAGCGCCCCTCTTCAGTTAATTGTGTCTAGTGCCTTTTATGTGCAGTACAGTGCAATATCCTCTCTTGTGTCATCTGTGCACTGCAATTATCATTGCCCCATTTTACCTTATCTGCAGCTTGTTTGACAGCTTATTCATCACGGCGTCTCCACAGAAATTTTAGAGGGAGGTGTCGCCGAAACAATACCAATGCAATGTATTTGAAGTTGAAGGCATTCTCTTGAATGATGAACAAAAAATTGCTAATTCATTTAATGAGCACCTCCACTCCGTTTTTACTTATGATGATGATGTCTTACCTGTATTAGAGAATGATTTGTCACCGATTCCTGATTTGTCAATAAGCGAGCAGGGTATATTCCACATGCTTTTAAAACTTGATGAGACGAAAAGTTCGGGCCCAGAAAATGTACCCAATGCTTTCCTAAAAAGCTATGCCGAATGGGTTTCGAAATACTTATACATTGTGTTTTTACGTTCCTTAGACAAAGGTCAACTCTCGAATGACTGGAGAACAGCCCGAGTGATACCACTTCATAAGAGCGGTGTCAAACAGTCTATAAAGAACTACCGACCGATATCTTTAACCTCTAACACCTGCAAATTATTAGAGCACATAATACATAAACATATCGTAGATTTTTTAGACTCATAACATATTAACAGAATGCCAGCATGGGTTTCGGAAAGGGTACTCCACTTGTACACAGCTAGTTGGTACCATCCATGATTTTGCCATATCAATAAATAATGTCAAATAAATTGATGCAATTTTTATGGACTTTTCAAAGGCATTCGACAAAGTATCACACGGTAAATTATTATTGAAATTACATAGTCTGCTTAGAAATTCTCAACTTGTTATTTGGATTTCAGCATACTTGACCAACCGCCACCAGTTTGTTGCATTTAAAGGCCATCAGTCTAACCAACTACCAGTGCAATCAGGTGTCCCACAGGGCTCCATCCTAGGGCCACTGCTTTTTCTTATTTACATCAACGACATAGTAAAAGACATCTCCGTCAAATTAAAACTGTACGCAGACGACTGTGTTCTCTACATGGAGGTTAATGATCAATCGGATCAGGTGTTGTTAAACAATAATTTTCAGCGTGTTTCTTCATGGTGTCAATGGTGGCAGATGTGTATAAACTACGACAAGACTGTTTTTATGCGGATAACTCGAAAGAAAAAGCCCTTAATGTTTGCGTATAATTTTAACAATGTAATTTGTCTGAGGTGTCCGAATACAAATATCTTGGGTTATGGATATCGAACAGTCTTAGATGGGATAAAGACATCCGTTACGTTACGCCTAATGCTTACAGAAAATTATTCTTTTTAAGGAGAACACTAACTCTGGCTACCCCTGCTGTAAGAAAATTAGCATACAAATCCATTGTCCTATCAGTCTTAGACTATGCTGCTATATGGGACCCCTATACAAAAGCTAATATTCTCAACCTAGAAAATGTCCAGAAGAGAGCCATACAGTTTATTTATAATGATTTTAGATGCAGCTCAGTGACTGAACTACAAGCTCGCACTAAGCTAACCCCTTTATGCGAAAGAAACCGCTCATCACGTCTAAAATTCTTACAGCAATTAGTGAAGGGGCACCATGACGTGGATGTTAGCGAATGGATTTCATTTTCTTCCGGTTATTCAACACGCCAAAGGCATAGACTAACAATAACACCTTTTCGTTCTCATAATGATTCTTTCAAGCATTCTTTTTTTCCGCGAACAGTCAGAGACTGAAATAACCTTAGTAGCTACATTATTCAAGCAGATTCTTTGTCAGCATTTTCATGTCTTCTTGATGACTAAACATAATTGGCTATATTCATAGCAATTGTGTGTATTATAGCTGTGTTGCCTGTTCCTCTATTTTTTTTTAGCATTTGATAACGCTTTGTTTAATGACTGAACCTGAATTTGTGTTTTTCTAGTGTTTTTTCTTACTGTAACCTTTGCATGTACATATGCCTCTCGAGTTCTAAATGTGTGGTGCACTTTTTGTATATTTGTGCCTTTTTCTACCATCTAACCAGTGTAATTTGATGCAATGTTGATTTGTTAAACGTGTATTAGTATAACTTGCTTTTTTTTTATGCTTGTTAAATCATGCAGTTTAGCATTCATTCGTATGCTAATTTGTTTTATGTTATGCCTGACTAGCAAACAACTTCTGTACCCACCCCTGCAATGTCTCGCAATGAGACGGCAGTATATGTAAATAAATAAATAAATATTTTGAGTGCCATTATACTGTATCTTCATTCATGTACTGTATTCCACTCTGCTAAAACCCCAATAGGGTTGCAGTACCAATAAATAAAAAAAAAAATATTGCTGTGCAATCACTCCAAATGTTAAACAAACACTAAAGCGAAACGATGAATCAGTTTAGACTGATCTATTATACTTTGAAAACTCTACTGTCATTAATTTCGCCACAACAGGTTTAGTAATAGAAGAGATAATCAAGATCACAATTTTTGTTTTTAATTTCACTCCGAACTTGCCACACTTGATGTCACAGATTTCAAAGCATTTTTGTATTTTGGCAACAATGGACCAACAAAATTTCCTGAAACTTGGCATGTTACGTCTCTGGCCCCCTCAGAGGACAAAACTTCACTTCTGGCAATTAAGAACTACGTAGGCCCTAGCAGAAGCCTTAAAAATCAATGACATCACAGTGATTGGTGCGGAAACCTCAAAGTGGCGTCGCCACCTGCATTTTCTTTTTGCACGTTTCCTCGCTTACCAGGCGTCTCCTCATGCTAAGCGCGGCGATTTTGGTATTGTGAAGGAGTAATTTGCTAATACGGGAAAAATCGTTTTTCTCTTCAGTGTCCTTCAGTGTAAAATAGAATCACTACTACCTCTGTCGCCTTGTACAGCATATTCTTTCCTTTTTTGCTTTTTCGTTTTGCCACTTGTTAGTCATGGTCAATATGCATGTTACCACGTCATTTGTGTTAATTTTAAGGGCTCCTTTTTCTTTGTTATACACACTATTAATGAGCACTAACAGACAATAATGCCAAGTATAGGGGATGTCATTAGTAGTAAATGTAAGGTAAATGTGAAGAAGGAAAAAAGGACGAAAAGATAGCTTGCTGCGGGCAGGGACCGAACCTGCGACCTTCGAATAACGCATTCGATGCTCTACCAACTGAGCTATCGCGGCGGCCATCCCCCCGTCCACTTTATAGGATATATATGTACATTTAAACGTGGGAGCGTCAGTCAGTGCCGCCAGTAGCCATGGCGGCGAGTGGCGTCATTTACCTTACATTTACTACTAATGACATCCCCTATACTTTCCTTGCCATTATTGTCTGTTAGTGCTCATTTATCACGTCATTTGTAGTGGCACAACAATCATGTTCAGCAGGCCTTGGCAAAAGAAGACGCACACTAGGATGGCTCGTGGCAAATGAGAAAAACAGAACGTTCCATAGCTTTGCCGAGCTGGATGCTGTAACCAGTGCCACTCTGCTTCGGCCTCTTGCCTGCATCTCCTTCAATAATGCTGCGATCACGTCAAGGCCACGTCGGCCGTTGTCACGTTTCTCACCAGACATTCGCTTGAGTACTGTCTCACCCCTATGTAATGACTTTGCTGGGTCTTTAGGGTATTTAAATAAATGTTTGTATCCAAGCAAAAAAAAATCACAAACAGCATAGTTCAGTGACCCAGCACAGCCTAACATGTATTCAATTCAAACAGTTTGTCCGTACCCATGTACATGAAAAATTAACTGTTCGTCAGAGACAAGATGAATGGAATCGTTTAGAGGCCAAAGCCTTCGGGCATTGTCAAAATGGACCTTTTTCATAATTGTAAAGCTAGCTTTCTTGCGATGCAGTTAGCCCAACTGATGGTGGCTAATCACTTCTGCAAACAGCATGTTCAAGCGTGTTCAAGCACATTCAAGCATTTGCTTGCACTATGATGCGGAAAATGTAGACTCAGCTAGCTCTCCTGATATAAACACGCATTATAGGCAAGCCCCAGCATGTGCAACAAGGACTTCCTCGCCACTTGAAGCACAACAGGCCATAAATTGGGTGAATGTGCAGCGCAGGAAAGCGCACTTGCAGATTGTAAAAAGCGTCTATTCTCACCAAACCAAATCCTGCTCAAGAGTACTGCACAAATTTTTACCTTACACATGCAACAAGAAAATCAAGCCCGCAGCTGCCATCATCAGAACTAAAGCAACCGGGGCGGTCCTGTATGGAGTTTGCGTCGCAGTGAGGGAGCAACTGCGTACCTCTGGCTTTGCAGACAAAGCTGCCTTCGTATCGTCCAGATCTAGGTCGTCATCATCGAAGCTGAAGCTGCTGTTGTTGTTGTTGGCCTCCTGCTGCACGGCCCGAATGAGGTCATCAGGGCACGCATGGCCATTGACCTTGGGGTCAAAGAGGTCGCCGACCATAAAGTCCGACTCTGAAGCCTTCAGGGCAGATAGCTGTCGTGTGGTGAGTGGCGGAAACGCCGACGGCGGAGTGTCCGGCAGGAAAGGGAGTCGGGAACAGGGTCAAGGTCGGGAGAGTGGACAAGGACAAAGTGGGAGGAGGTGAAGGTCAAGTGAAGGTTGAATGAAGGTCGAGTGAAGGTGAAGCATGCAGGGAGGAGGGTGGTAAGCATGCAACAAGGTACAGTGCAGACAAACGAATGAAAAATGGTGACAAAAAATTTTTTTTTTCAAGGACAAGACAACAGAAACAGAGAGGTACACACAAAAAGTAGAAGAAGCAAACAGACAAGACACAGCATGGCATGAAAGTGATGGTGAACATGATGTGTTACAAGAAGGCAATGAAAGATTAAGAGATAAGTTTTTAAGAGTAGAAGTGGCAGTACACCATGCAGAGATGACAGATACAAGACAGTATGGAGATTAGCAAATGAAAAACAAACAATAACAGCAGGGTAAAAGAAAAAAGTTTCAAAAGCAAGGAGTGGGAAAAAATATGAAAAAAAAAAAGCAGAATAGCAAAGATGCAGGTAGGCCAACAATAAGAAAAGTATTGGAGACAGCCATGCAACAATGTTCAGAGAAAAGACATATCAGGATTCATGTCATGATAAGGAAAGGGGATGAAGGGAAAATCAAATGAGCGTGCAGAAAAGTGCATTATAGTTGAATAAGAAGGGGACAAAAAGGCCAAGAAAGATGGAATGACAGGCACAAACACAAAAGAGAGAAAAAGAAATTGATTTGGCAATGTCCGCAGGCAGGCCACGGTGCAATGTAAGGATGGCAAGTTAAGAATTCACACAAGAGGCGAGGAAGTCATGAGCCAAGATGGAAGGTGACGAAGAAGACAACACCGGGAAAGCCAAGATACATGCCGATACCAGCCACATAAAGTGAGCGGGAAAAGTGAATTTTATGCGAGTGAAGGATTTGAGAGACAAAGCAGCGATGATGACACGACAGCGGACGGTGATCGCAAAGGCAAGGCAATGTCAGACAGTTAACAAGTGTGAAAGCGTATAGAGGTAGGCGTGAAATACAAATACACGTAGAAGGAATTACGAATGTAAGGGCAGATGCATCAAGAGCAGACGACACACAAGCCAGAAGTCAATGATGGATGCGATAAGCCAGAAGGAGAAGCATGAAATGACAAGCGTCAAGAGGAGAAGCATATGATGAAAACAATGTAGTGTGGGCAAAGACCGAAGGACAGATGAAGCCACACAGCAGGTGCAGATGAGATAATGGAGAGATGAATGATGGTTAGAGGGTAAGCAAAAGCGTGACAACCAGGACGTGGCCATGATGAAAGAAATGCGAGAAAGGGGGTCACGCATCATTCCATGAGAAAGGACGACAATGTGAACAGACGGTTGGTTTGTGATGGAAATGACGTTTCAGGGAATAGGCAGGAATACGGGATGCAAGAGAGAGAAAGAGAGAAAAAAAGGCACAGTTAAACAGAGTGGAAAGAAGCGGCGCACATTAAAAAGTGTGCAAGGCTGTGTTTCATTGTGAAACAGACAGAGGACATGAGAATGAGAACAGAAAGTGCGTCCCTGTTTCAGAAGCAGAGTAACCATAACACAATCTCTTGTCCTGGTCTTCGCATTATACAGGTTGTCCAATGCAACTTGAGCCAAGACTGAAAAGGAAAGCCGCGTCAGAACTGAATCGAAGCAAATGCCATACTATTCAAACTAGCCTGTAGTTACTCAGGCAATCGTTTACTTTAGGTAACTCATTAATTATGTTTAATTACCCAGCTTTCTAATTATTGGCTCAAGACCCAAAGTATGCTTGCAGAGTTGTAGAGCACAAAGGATAAAAACCAGCAGAAAACACAGGACACAGCGAAAGAAGTCCTGTGTTTTCCGCTGGTTTTTATTCTTTGTGACTACGTACCAACTAGCCCATTCCAATGCCTTGGTATTGTAGAGCACCTCCAGAAACCACCAACTGAACTGTTCCTGCACGATACATCTGAATTTTCTTGACTCAGTGACAATTTCTGAATATGCGTACGCATTCAATATTCGCAATGCCCATAGACTATCAGTCGCGCCACCAAGCGGATGTCAGGACAAGGGTTAGCAGATGACAAACCGGCCGCCGCTCCCTAGTTCGGCTGTGCTAACCCGACTGTCAACGCTTTGGTTATGTTGAATTCCAATGGCGCAGTCGGAGCAAGCTTTTCTGCTCCTTTTGGAGCATGTGTGTTCCACTGGCAGAGTGAGGGCGGGAGTCACACGTTCCAATGGGAGAGTCGGAGCTGATTCAGAGCGGGAGTCACTCCGTGGAGCAGGAAAAGTTGCTCTGCCAAAATCAATATCGGCAGAGTGGACCGGAACTCGGCGTCATGTACTTCCTTTAAGACGTTTGCCAGCTTGGGGGCACTGCCGGTGTCGCGTGTTTTGACAGTAATGGCGGACGACATGGGCGTCTGGACAAATCGTGCGGCACTGTTTCCGCTGATCGATAGCGATAGCTCCGAGTCAGAAAACTCCAGTTTCTGCACGAACGATTCATCGGATAGTGACAGCGACGCTGACACTGCCGTGTACGAGCGGGAATTTGACAGCGGAATTAGCAGAGTCATGCCAGAATGGAATAACTACACGCAAGGTATTCTGGGCAAATCAAGTACTTCCGCTTCCTTCTTGCTCCCATGCTTGCTCCGGCGGCGTGGATTGTGTTCCAATCGCGGATTCGGAGGCGTTGCTCTACGCCAGAGTCGAGTGCTCGCTCGCAGAGTCCATCGGCTGCTCCTACTCTGCCATTGGAATTCAACATTAGAAAGAAACACTATGAGTTTGCATGTTTCGTGAATCCGTGAACAAACTTGGCCGTCCACGACAAGATAAATTTGACTTTCTCTTGCGAGACGCGAAGTTTTCGTGAAAATACGTGGTGAAGCACCCTGGGCAAGTCATGCTGCCAATGATGGCACACAGCCTACACATTTCAGCTCCGCGAAGTTTTCTGTGGCCACGCAGGTTGTAAATGTTAGTGTCTGTGTATTTATGTCGAAACTTGCGCTGTTTCGCTTGCACATAATATCCGTGGGTGTTTTCATAGTGTATAAAACCCATAACATTATACGCGGCGTGTCGCGTGAGCTCGCGATGTCCTCTTCTATAATTGAATAATATCAGAGCTTTTGTAATAAATAGGTAATACACTAAAATAAAACGCTTACATTTTGTCAGAAAAGAGCTGTATGAATCTTGCAAGCGACCATTCAGTCATTCGGGGCTGCGCTCGCTCCACGGCTATCGTGAACTACGACCGAGTACCGGCCGCGTTGCGGGCTCAGTTGATCTTGTCCTCAGCTGACACATTCCGACAGAGATTAAACGTGATTGATTGATTGATGAAATATGTGTTATATCCACGTTAGTGGACCCCAGCTGGCGAAATTTGATCACAGCCCTGCTCTCAACGTCGTCCTTCCCCTGTGTGTTGCTTTCATAGCCAGTGCTGCACTGCATGTTACTTTGTTGATAGGTGGCAGCACACTGCAAGCAAAGTGTTCACCAAGCCCAGAATGCAGAGAAGGCGAGGCAGCTCTCAGGGGAGGAAATTCTTTAGGTTGATTTTGACAGTGATGCTCAAAGAGGCCGTGCACCTTGACGAGGATTTTTCGCTGGACATTGAAGGCTGCGAAAGCACCGATAGCGACAGCGTCGATGAAGATGCTGCAGCAGCGATGAAGATGCTGCAGCAGCGATTTCTCTTTAACGTGCTTTGCTGGTTAACCATCTGTACGGGAAGCTTTTTACAATCGTAAGTCACTTCGACTATACTTGACGTATAATAGTGTTGAGGTCAAAATAAAAGAACAATTCTGATACGATGCACGTAGCGCAACTTTTGCGGCCACATGCTGCTGACAAGCTCGGCGAGTGGGAGCGAAACGTGCAATCGCGTCCACAAGCCACGCCGCTGAGTTTCCAAATAGACTTGACCATTACCGTCCGAACGCCGTAGTTCAGAAATTCTTCGACAGTGCGAAAAGCTAGCGTGTGCATTTGTTTCGAGGTGCTCATCAAACCTATAACATCCGAGAGAAGTGAACTGTGCACTCCACGTTCCTCATCACACAAGTAATGATGACGGAGTAACATGTTTGGAAACCATCGTCACGCTAAACATGCGGTCCTGTGCAGCAATGATGGCATTACTTGCTAGCGGCCTACTACTACAGGCAAATCCGACAGGCAGGCACGGTACGTATACTTGGAGTGCCATTCAGTTCATACGTTTTGTGTACAGCACACAGGATTTCGTAAAGCATTGTTGATGCACGGTAACGGAGCCGAAGTATAATCTCTCACATCGCGGTAAATAATGAGGTAGTGAGCATTTCACACTTTCCATGGCTTGGGCAAGTATTTTGGCCGGATATCCACTTCAGTGCAGCTCACGCCCTCATCCGGTGAAAGTGGCACGGGCCGTACGTCCGCATGTCCTGTCTGTTCCTATGCTAACAAACAGTTGACCCTCCTCCGGGCCCCATCTTGAATCGCACAGGGCGCCACCTATAGTTTGTGGGCATTGCGAATATTATGTACATATTGAATTGTACTGTATGCCCGCCTCACCCTATGCCTGTTCGAGGGCCTGTGAGGTATTCCTAAATAGATAAATAAATAAATAAATAAACAAACAAACATAGTCCTCTTTCCTACATTGCAAAGAAAGCCCACGAAATAAAAAAAAAGGCCCTGTGATGGAGTGCTTGCAGACTGCTATCGTGCTGCTCTCAAGCGTGCAATCAGTGAACAAGGTCACCTGCAGTGTGACTGTGGCCACGCAGAAGCAGCACAGAATTTTAATGGTGGCTGGCATCTGGGCCTCCGGCTTTGGTCAAATGATAGCGCAAATGCATGCTGCTGGCCAAGTGCTGCCAAGGTGAAAAAAATGCCCATAAAACGCTGCAGGCGACCCAGTTCACCAATTGCGTGCTTGAGAGCAGCACGACAGAGGTGCGCAAGCATTCCGTCACGTGGCTTTTTTTTTTCATATTTTGTTAATTTTTTTCATATTTCACATTTCCTTCCTTGCAACGCAGATCTGTCACGCGGCTTTTCTTCATGTTTTGTGATTTTTTTTTCATATTTCATATTTCCTTCCTTGCAACGCAGAAAGAACAACTATGCGAGGAGATGTATTGCACATGAAACACTTCATTCAGTGCTTTCTGAAGGTGCTCTACAACTCTGCAACATACCTTGGGTCTTCAGCCAATAACTAAAATCTTGGGTAATTAAACAAAATTAATGAGTTAGCTAATGTGGAAAATAAAAAATGGCCTGAGTAACCGCAGGCTAGTGCGAAGTATGCGTTCAGTTCAATACAGTTCGTTTTTGAATAGAAAAAACGTAAGATACGGGAACGCAAGAGCCGGAAAACAGGAAAAACGACAAAATTTTAGTGGTACTAACACACCACGAAAATTTCAGCCACGATTTTTAAAGTCTGGGACGGCCTCATCCACAGGACGAAATTTTTTTAACACCAACAGTTATCTGGGACAAACCCATATATTTCCCGTCCTCCGACAAATAACGATGATGATGAGTCATAATCGTTTTAGGCCTTGCTTTCGCAACAGGAGACAATCTCAAAGGTCTAGGATTACAAATTACGCTAAAGCCAGCGGAAGTCCTCCACCTGAAGTGGGCCCAGCCATCCATACACTTCACAGATATGAGGCATATAAAAAACAACACGGCAGCATTCGCACAGCATTTAAGTGACACAGGAGCGGTGAGGTATCATCGGATTGCTGGGTGCATCTGAGATGCACGGCATGAACGTATTGGCCGAGGCTGAAGTTATGTTGGCACATTGGTTTGCGAACAATACCAACACAGTAGCACGCTGCCACAGAAAAGCATCTATAACAACCATAAGCTACCTTGTAAATTATTTTCTATTAAATTCTACGCTAGCCTTATCATCAACCACGTCACGACTGCTGAACAGTCAGTGTTGGCAGACCATCGCCCGACCACTATCGAAGCACAAAAACTTTCAGAAGGCATCACGCCATAAAAAGGCGTCACAATAATATAGCGGCCCAGATGTGTAAACTGATGCAATAATGACACACCATCATGCAGTTGATACCTGTTACAACAACCTCGCTAACTAAGAATTACTCACATTGTACACCCACATTCTGCAAAATTAACGCACACATTTGCACATTCCACATTAACCCACATACTGCAGGCTAATGACACTACCGTCCACTACTCAAATGTGTGCTATGGCGTTAGTTTTTGCTCAGGAATCAGTTTTGCTCAGCATGCACCCTCTTGTTCCACTGCGATCAAACCTATGCGAAAAATTCCCAGTGTGACGTACAAAGATTCAGCAGGAAATGAGCGATCGGAAAGCTCGTTGAATAAAGCTGACTCTATTTTCAATATCTAAGGGCACTGCTTTGACAAAGCAAAGCCTCACTTCAGCAACAAGCTGCCCTAGGAAAAGTTACGCAGCTGAATGCTAAAACATCTGTTCTCTGGGAGCTGCAGCCTCAACCATTAATCAGCAGTTTAATTACTAATAATCAAAATAGACTTCACGCCCGAAAAGCGGTGAAGCAGTGGCAAGGCACTATGCTACACGGTGAATACTGTTTGACCAGTGTTGGTAAATTCAGATGAGCCCTGTGATGCTTAAACATGCTATACTAAACTGCCACTAGTGTCAAACTAACATCAAGTGGCAAGGTACCGTATTGTTCTCGCGTACACTCACACAAGAGATTACAGAAAATTCGGAGCTAAAGTTAGGGTATGATTTATACCCAAATTTCAGCGAGCAGTTGGCTTCACGGCACTGCTTCCAGTGATGCAAGGAAGGTGGCTTCACGCAATATGCAAGGATGTTTTTTATTTAGTTCTTTTCTTTCCAGTGTCGTTGCAGGTGTGTGTCATATGCAGGGTGGGTTATACGTGAAGAAATACTGTACACATTGTCATAATTGTAGATTTCTTGCATTTCGCACTACAATTGCTATCCATGTCTTCATCATGACCACTGATTCATCAACCATGTTTGCAACGGTGGGTTTGACAAGTAGTGCGCTTGTTTCAACTCAACGTGACCACGTGCCGTATGACAACCATGCTAGAAACTGTCAACTATGAAACGCATGTATACTGCTACCTGCATGACGACCAAACTTGCCGAATTAAACACTATGGGTTAGCTGACAGCCACCTAAGTGGCAACGAAATAACCAGCAGATTGAGTCGTAAAAGACAAGCCTATTGCGATGATAAGACACGTTGCATCGCTGCCACAACTAGTAGAAAATTGCATGTGCACCACCACTACGAGTGCTTATCATTTACATGAAATGATAAAAATTTCAGCTTTTGTGCCAATAGAAGAGAACATAGCGAACCTCCTCTTTTTCAGTAAATGAGGTTGCATTGATGCAGTCAACATTTATTTTTTTTATACATATAATTTTCCAAGACAACAATTAGATAAACCACTTTTCTATTGTCCCGCAATATCTGAATCATCTAAATTTTAATATACAGTGATCAACACAAATACCTTTGCTACATGTATAGCATAAGTGCATACATCATGGACTGACCGCATGATCTATATGACATCACTTCCTGCCATCTGCAGTGTAACGTTATTGCCCAACGAAGACATAAAAAATCGGCAACACCACATTTTTTGTCGATAAAACACTGAAAATTAATTCTGAGGGAAGACTTTCACGGTTCTTCATAGGCACCACCATGCACAATACCTCCACTTTATCGGGAACTTGCGTTTAAAAGGCAGCATCAAACCTTAAAGAAGAAAAAACACGGCTGAATCACATTTATGGGCATACTTAAATAGCAGACTCTCGTTAAACAGAACCTGAAGGGACGAGGCAAATGTGTTCCGTTTAGCAGGAGTTCCGTTTACAGAGAGACAAACAGGGTTACAGAGAAGCGCTTCTCTGTCTTCTCTTCTGCTTCTCCCTTTTTCAAGAAATGTATTTTGCGCCTCAGTCGTCTGCACCTAAGCAATGTACGTACCAACTAGGCCAGAAACAAGTCCTTTTGGAAACAGGGGGTGCAGGATTCAAGAATGAAACCAATCATGTTAGAGGCAGTTAGTTGTTCCACACTCTAAGAAAAAATTGAGTATTTGGGGAGTATTTCTGCCACGCAACTATAATCGTCATCCATCTCGCGTACTTTCGTCGCGTTATCGCCGCGGTCGCGGCACTTCTTGGTCATGAACGGCGCGCGCGTTATCGCCGTGGCATAGCATTCTCGATCGGAAAGCGACGAGAGCCGGGTTTTCAAGAAAGGAAACGCGAGCAAGCCGGATGACGATTATTCTTGCGTGGCAGAAATACTCCCCAAATACTCGATTTTTTTCTTAGAGTGCATTTAAACGGGCCCTACAACGCTTTTCCAGGTAATCGTCGAATGGGTTCATTAAAAGAGCTAATTGCCTCACGAACTGACTGCCGCAAAAATTTTTAGAATCCGTCAAGTACGAGCGGAGTTACAGGGCTTTGTTGCATGCTTGGGCGCTTTCTCTCTCCTCTCGTACCAGCGAACGCGCTGAAAGCTACGCAGGGAGGGGGATGGCAAGGGATCAAGAAGCAACGTCCGTTCGTCAGTGCGAGTCATGACCTTGAGCACTTTCTTTTCTTTTTCTTCAAACCCGCGGCTTACTCTTGGATCGCGAGCGAGCGCGTTACGGCATCCCGCGACCACCACAGTAACTGTGTACCTCACGATGCTCAAATCAGTCAATGGCCGTGGACTTTGGGTTTATGGTAGGCTTGTGCGAATAGTAAGTTTTAGCTTCGAAGCGAATTCGAAGCAAACAGTGATTTCGTCGAATAATTTTGAATTGAATTCGAATAGTATAGTCTAATACCGCTATAACTAATATCGCTACAACGAAATTTTCGCCACGACGAATAATTTTGGATTCCCCGTCAGCCGCCCATAGAAAACAATGCGAAAAATGTCTCGTCACAACGAATGCTTTTTAAGTGCGAATGCACTTTATAAGCGACCCTGAATCCGCCGTCCCATAGCAACGGCGCGAGGAGCGGAGAGGAGCGTCTGTAGCAACGGCGCAGCGACGTCATGCCCCACGTGACTGCGCGCGCTCCGCCCTCCGCTCCGTGGCTGCGCGCACCCCGCGCATTGCCTGTGGTGCTGAAGGCCGGCGGCGAGGCGCCGAACGAAAGCGTGCGAAGCGAGCCGAGCACCCCGAAGCCGATCTGGCGCGGGGACGCGCGATGCGTGAGCGAGCGCGGGCCCTCGAATTCGATCGGCCGGACGCGCGCTTCAAGCGAGACTTCCTGGACTGCAGCTTCAGATATAGCTGCACAGTGTGCGATCGACTGTGGTTCGACAACAACCTGAGCCCCATCTCGGGCGTGCGCAACGCCGCCAACAAGTTGAACGCGTCGGGTCTTTGGAACGAGTTGGAAGACAGATCATCATCATCAGAAAAGTGCTTTGCACTTAAACGGCCAAACCTCCGTGGGTCGGCTGGCCGTGCTCTCTCACTGCCGTCTCCTTCGCTCGGCTCTGCAGTTTAGTCGCCGCGCGCCCCTCATAGCATCCCCCGTGCTTCGCACTTCCTCATACTCCCCTTCGGGGAAATGCGGGTTTTTTTCTGGGTATTTCCGCTTGAACGAAGTTTTCGTCAGTGTCGCCACGTAAGGAAAAGGAGCTGCCTGGATGGCCCGAAATTCCGCTAGAAACTCGCCATTTCTCGTTGCCAGAGCCGTGCGGCCGCATTGCAAGACCTATGTCTTCATCGGAGACATGCTTTCTGCCACCACATGCACATCCCGGTAAATTTTTCACCATTTAGGTGCTCGGCGGACAGACGTCATCAGCCATGATACGCTTGCGGGGCGCGAAAGAATCGTTCTTCAATAACTCCCGCCATGTTTTTGACGTAGCCCTCAAAACAAAACTACTGCTCGTCGTCACAAGCCCTGCGATCGTGAATGACATCCACGGCGTTTTGAAGGCACATGTGCGGTCAGCGCGCACCTAGTCTAAGCGCAACTACAATCTGCCGAAATCGCTGCGAACACAAATGCAGTCATTTCGACACGATCATGGGCGACAACGAAAATATGCGCGCATCCAATGTACACGCACCGACTCAAAGCAATGCTGTGGTCAAAACCGCGGTAGACGCGATGACAGATGGCAACGGCGCAGCTCTGAAGGTACGTGCATGGCCAGCGTGCACAGACTGAAAACGGGACTCCCGTTTGCCGCAACCGCTGTGCAGAAAACCGCGGTCGCTATTGTCGCGATCATCAATAGCGAATACACGCAAGTACGCAGCTAACACATTGGAAGAAAGATTAAAAGCAATAATGCCGTTAAACGGCACAAAGCGTTTCGGCTTTCCTTTTGCTCCCTTATGACTGGAAGTGTGGAGCCTCTAGCGAACTTTGGCACGCTCCTTTGCGGCGCTACGCGCTTGGCAACGCTTCAAGGGTAGCCTGCATATCGTATTTGCTTGTGTATAACTCACGTGTATAACTCGCGTCTTGACGCAAAGCCGCCTTCCTTGCATTACCACGAAGCTAACTTGCGCACCGAAATTCATGTATAACCCGCACCCCAAGTTTAGCGCTAACTTTTCTGTATATTTTGTGCGTGTTATACGCGAGAAAATACATTCACTTCAGGTGTGCGGCCAAGTACGTCCGAGTTAGGAGAGTTAATGCCAAAGGACAATGCATGCGCTTGCCGGGACCGAGTCATAATCATCAGATTTTCCGAACTTTCGTGGTCTATGCATGAAATTTCGCTGCAACGTAATTCCGCGACAATGAACTTGAACTTTTTCGAGCGCCCTGTCAATTTTGTTGTAGCGGGATTTGATTGTATATATTGCATATTACAAAGAAAAATGAGCATATTTGTCCTGACCCAACTAACCTGCACAATATTTTTTTTTTTTAAATTGAAACAAGGCATGTGAAAATGTCACTCTTTTTGGTTCAAAGGGAAGTGGAAGCAACTCTGAATAGTAGGCGGACTTGACTTTCAGTAGAATGTAAGTGATAACCTGTAAAATACGTTACGTTTTAAAATTTACTATAATTAGAGCATATAAGCCGGTATAACAAGCTTTTAAACTTGAAAATGATGAATTGGTGTAAGGGTAATCTGTTAATTTAACCTTAAAGTGGGGCTTCGCGGCAGTGCGGATTTCCCCTGGAAAGGTGTATTCACAGCACCGCACTGCTCCACCGCAGTGAAAGCAGCTTTACAGGGGGTTACATGTGGTTTATATACGTCCATTCGTTCATTTCGAATACTTCGAAATTTCCAATAATTTAAATTCATTTTGAAGCGAATTCGAATACTTTAATATTCATTCGAATATTCGAAGCGCTCAAATATTCGCACGTGCCTGGTTTATGGCATCATTTGTTGAGAGAGGAAGGAACGATTTCTAGCTGACTGTGAGAACTAATTGTGAATTCCAGGCCATGTGCTGCACTATAATGTTTGGCTCGCGTGTTCTCGGGAGCCTCAACTACCCATCGGCAGTGCTTTCTGACCATGCTGAAAAAGTGTTGCGGGGCCCCTTTAAGCAGCAATTCAGATTAAGGGGGTACACTGCACTTGAGAACTTTCAAGTTCTTCATCGATTTAAGTGAAATTTGCTGAATTTATATATATTTGTGCGCTGATTTCAAATAACCAATTGTTTTTCTAATACAATAAGAGGTTTATAAAATATCATCCATTCTATGTGCCATTTTGGGAGCTGTAGTTTTGCCTAGAATGAGAGAGTAAATAAGCATATCAGAATGACCTGGAACGAGAGCCGAGTGCAAGAAAACAAGAATTGGTGTTCTAAACCTACTTGAACAAAAGTTATGGTATGTCGAACATTCATGACTGGAATCCCAGCTTGTCCTAGACACGATCGCGGATGTTCAACTTACCATACCTTTTGTTCAAATGGGCTTAGAACGTCCATTCTTGTTTTCTTGCTTTCAGCTCTTGTTCCAGGTCATTCTGATTCACTCAGTTTAGGCAAACTCTTGCTCCTAAAAATTGCTAAGACAACAGGGACAAGAAAGGGCAAAACATGAGCACTTATGTTGCGCCCTTTTTTGTCCCTGTCTTCTTAGCGCTTGTAATTTATAAGTATGAATCAGAACCAACTAGCTCACCTTTCCGTTTTGTCCCAAAAAGTGTATAAAATGTTTCATATTTCAAAAACTACTAACTATATTGGAAAAATAACTGCACACTTGAAATCTGCTAACAAATACACAGAAACTCAGCAAGTTTCATCTCGACTGATAAAGAATTAAAAAATTATTTTCAAGACCCATGTCGCATCTTAAGAGATTTCCGTTTACTGAGAGTCTACTGTATAACTCAAACCTCGATATAAAGAGCACGGATATAACGAATTATCGGTTACAACGAAGTAAATGAAGAATAGTCTTGTCATAGATACACTGCTACGAATAAACGTTTATAACGAATTTTCGGATATAACAAAGTTATTTTCGTGGAAGATGTCATTTTGTTATAATGAGGTTTGAGTGTAGCATGCACGAATGCGACACAAGGCACCATAGGCGTGCCATAGGCTACTAACCCCGTTGTTGCCGTTTTTGGTTGAGAAGGGCTCCCCGCAGCCCAAGAGGTAGTCGGGGTTGAGGATGTTCTCCGCGCACCGCCGCAGCCAGGGCTACGATGTCCGGATGCGGTGGGCCGTTGCTCTGCCCCAGCTGGTTCTCCATGCTCTTGAGAAAGTCCTCCTCTTTGGGCATTTTTCCGTCAGCCATCTGCGAGCCCGCCAAGCAGCCAACAAACCAAGCGTCCTTGTTTCCACAAGAAGGGAGGTGTTTATGAAGTTAGGTTACGTGGAATTACTAAAAAAACAGTGACAGATGGCTTAAAGGGGTACTCGCACGAATTTTCGAAGGTGAGTTTACTCTCCCATACAAATCTCCTGTATAAAGAGACAGCTCTGAGCAAGTGTGAAGCTCAGTAAATGCTGATAAGATATTATTGCGATAGCAATTATATGGACAGTCTCGGCTGAATTTTGCCGTCGCCGCCGTCATGCACCGTATATGTATATGTATATGTATATATATATATATATATATATATATAATATAGCCCCAAAGAAAAATAATTCAGAAAAATGCTTCCCAAGCGCGGAATCAACCAGCGACCTCTTGCTCCGCAGCGAGTGGCGCTAACCACTACGCCACGAAACGCAGATCCTCCACGTAGCTAACGGCGAGCGTTATATACACACCCTTTACTGCTGGACGGACTCAGAGACGCTAGGCGCTTATAAGCGTTTCTTCATTACCAGCGAGATGGCTCTAGGAGCGCGACGGGCGGATGTAAAAGTCGTCGGCGAGCTCGCTCGCTTCTTCTTCTATTTGCGCAGGGAGAACCTTGCCCTTCCTCTGACTGCTCGCGGCGTTTTTCTCGGCTGAGGGGAAGAGGGATGTTTCACAGCTTTCACTATGATGTCCGCGCTCATGTTACGGAGCGTACGAAAGTCACTCGAGCTCAAGGGACCCGCTAAAACGAACAAACAGAAGATGAGCGCGAACTATCAAGTGTCACAGCTCGACACTTGAAGCACTCTAGTTTCCTTCACTGCTTTGGCCGCCTTTGCAACAGGAGCGCTGTTCAAACTGAGAGTCCATTGGCGAGCCTCACTTCGTATAGCATTAGTTTCTTGCTATCGCATTCATTGCTTCGCCCTAACGGCGAAACTGTGACTTTTTTAGTTTGATCTGAAAGTCAATTTTCACATGGCGCACCTACTGACGTCGACACCAGCGTGTCATAAGGCTGCAGTACTATTCGGGTAACTTCACGCACCAGTATGGTTAGTTGCGATGACGTCAGGTAACAAAACTTTCAAAACAGCTGCTTGTGCGTCACCAAAAACATTCAAGTAGCCGCTTGTGCGTCACCAACGGAGCCACAGAGCAGAGCGGCGGTGGAAACACCACGATATCTTGCGCGAACACGTGATGAGAGGCGTCATATCGTGTTGCGACATCAGGGTACAGTGGGAACCGAAACTGGCTTTTAAAAACGTACTGCAATTCATTTTTCATGGTGCACTCATACTTCGTGGTACATTTTCTGGACAGTTGAGGGTATACCCTTTCATTTGAAACAAAAAGACAACAACTCAAAAATTTTGTGTCAGTACCCTTTAAAGAAGAACATTAAAAGGACACTAAAGTGAAACAATATGTTAGCTCAGACTGATAAATTATACTCTGAAAACTCTAGCAGCGTTAATTTCACCACGATAGGTTCATTACCACATGAGAATGTCGAGAGTAACGATATGACGACGCGACGTTCGGCTGGGCCGGCGACTAACTGCCCGGCCATGTTTATTGATACTATATATATACACCTGTAACCCCTTAGTGGCGCCGTCTGTTAGTGTGTTAGGGTAAGTGACGCCACCTAGGATTAATATAACAAAATACAACACTACATCTCTCTTTCCAAGATCTACAAATTCAGTCTTTTTGGGTGGGACCACACGCCTCCCGGATCTGGTAACCTTGTGGGGTATGCTGTCAGGGTCTGCGCCGGTACTCGTATCGTGTTGGTCATGTGATGGTTCCTCCTGGCTGAGTCTGAGCTCCTGGTTTGGGCTCGAGCTCGGAAGGAAGACCGGGGATGACGCACTGAGATCTGGGGAATAAGGCACGAGATGCCGTCGGTTTCGTTGTATAACTCCGCTGGGAGTTTCCACGATATAGGATCGGGGACGCTGGCCCCGGCTAAGAACTTGGGCCCGGCACTCCGCATCAGTTACCCACACTTCGTCTCCTGAAGAGAGGTCCCGGAGCACTCTCGCCCCATGCCGACGGTTGAAGTCCCGAGTTTGCCTTTCCTTAGCCGCAGTGTCCTTTTGGAAGACGACGTCTGGTCGTGGTAGATCCGGTGACAGCTTGGCCGGGTCCCTGGGAATGCGTGTCTGTAACCGTCGCCCCATGAGAAGTTGGGACGGGCTGTACCCTGTGACCCCTGGCGTGTCACGATACGCCAGCAATGCCAGGAACCGGTCGTTGCTCTTGCGGAAAAGATCCTTCACAGTCTTAACAGCCCGTTCCACTGCACCATTCGATTGAGGATAACCAGGACTGCTAGTGATGTGTCTAAACCCATAGCTCTGGGCAAAACTTGAGAACTCGTGTGACGAGAACTGGGGGCCATTATCACTTCGAAGCACTTCCGGTATGCCGAATCGAGCCATGACACTCTTGATAGCCGATATCACCGCTTGGCTGGAAGTGTTGCGTAGCGTGATAACCTCTGGATAGCGTGAATAGTAGTCCACGAGCAGCAGAAAATTTTGTCCCTCCAAGTGGAACAAATCTGCACCCACTTGTTGCTATGGGTACTCCATTGAAGGTGTTGGCAGGAGAGGCTCGGCACGCTGGAACCTGGTAGTTGCACGAACGTTCACGTGATTCCACCATAGACACGATATGTTTGCCTATATGAGGCCACCAAACAGCATCACGCGCACGTGCCTTGCATCGGTTCACACCCTGATGACCCTCGTGAAGTGAATCCAAGACGTCCTTCTGCAGAGCCTCCGGAATCAACAGACGTCCTCCTTTAAGGAGCAGCCCATTGCACACTGTCAGCTCCCCTTGGTACCTCCAATACTTCGAGAGGTTTGATGGCACTTTGTTTTTCTGAGGCCAACCTTGCCTGCAGTACTTCACGAGGGTAACGCACTCGCCATCCATCAACTGGTGCTGACGAACCGCTTTAAGGCTAACTGGTGCGCCTTCCGCGACGTTTCCAACGACCTCACTGACGTACAACTCCACTTGGTTTCCTTCTGCTGGAGACGCTGATGTGACGGGGGCTCTTGAGAGGGTATCAGCCGTTGCCAGCAGCTTCCCTGGAACGTACAATACCGTGTACTGGTACCTCATGAGTTTCAGTCGAATCCTTTAGATCCTTGGTGGTAAAGCATCGACATCCATGGAACCAAGCAAGGACGTGAGCGGTAAGTGATCGGTCTCGATGGTGAAGTGTAAGCCCCGGACATACTCGTCAAACCGCTTGACAGCCCATGCAGCTGCCAAGGCCTCCTTTTCCGTTTGGCTGTACCTTTGCTCTGTTGGTGTGAGGGAGCGTGATGCGTAGGCCACGGCTCTGTGCTCTCCGCTCGTTTGGTCTTGTAGCAAAACGGCACCTAAGCCAAACGAACTGGAATCTGCGGATACGATGGTCGGGTACAGTGGGTGGTAGTTAGCCATGCAGATGTTGGACGACATCATGTCTTTCAACTTTTGGAAGGCGACCTGCTGGGCCAGTCCCCACGCCCAGTCACTTCTTTTGTTGAGCAGTCCTCAAATGGGTGCCGTCACCTCTGACAGATGGGGTAAGAACCGTCCCACGTGGTTTACCATGCCCAATAGTCTGCGGACGCCACCGACGTTGACAGGAGGTTCCATGCTCTTGACAGCAACAAACTTGTCTGGGTCCGGCGAAATACTGCTGCCGCAGATAACTACGCCGAGGAACTTGACGCTTGTGACGCCGAATTGACATTTCGACTTGTTCAGGGTCAGCCCGGCGTTTCTCAGTCGAGCCAGCACTGATTGGAGCCGGCTGTCGTGTTCTGCACGGTCGCGGCCAAAAACCAAAATGACGTCGATCTTGTTTACGACGCCTTCTTGACCCTCGAGAATGTAACTCATTTGGCGCTGAAAGTATTCGGGGGCGGACGTTATCCCGAATGGCAGTCGACGGTAGCAATAACGTCCAAACGGCGTTATGAATGTTGTTAATTCTTCAGACTCTTCTGCCAGTTTTACTTGATGAAAACTTGATGTAGCGTCAAGCTTCGAGAACACCTGAGCATTACCCAGTAGTCCCAAAACTTGGTCTACGGTGGGCAAGATATGGCGCTCACGCAACACTACCTGGTTCAACTTGGTGAGGTCGACACAGATGCGATATGAACCGGATGCCTTCGGTACGACGACCATATCGGCGCACCACGGAGTAGGCTTTGTTACGCGTCTGATCACGCCCTCCACTTCAAGCCTGTCAAGCTCCGCCTTCACGACACCATGTAGAGGGATGGGCACACGTCTTGGGACCAGCAGCGAATAGGGGACAGCATCTGGTTTTAGGCGTATAGTGTACGCTTCTTGCAGCTCGCCCAAACCACAGAACAGCTTGTCTGATGCCGCCTGGTTGCCTTGCGTCTCGACCACCGGATCCACGAACTTGACCACACCCAGCTCTTGGATAGCAGGAAATCCCAGAAGTGGCATGACCTGTGACCGAAGCACGTAAAGTCGTTGCGTTGCCGACTTGTTCTTCCATTGCAGAGTGGCGGTAAACGTTCCCAGCACGTCCAGCGGTTGTCCCACCGGTCCTGAAAGTTCCCCTTCCGGCGGCTCAAGATATGGCGGAATTCCAGAAAATGTACTGGGGACGACTGACCTCGGCGCCGCTGTCAACTTTGAAGCGTAGAGGCGTTCCATCCACTTTTACATCCACGAACTTGGCCCGCTCTTCGCTGTTCGAACCGACAGCACCCAATTCCACAACGGAAAGCTGCTTGCTAGCCCGGCAAACCACTGCAAAATGGCCCTTCTTTCCAGATTTGTTGCAAGTTGCTCGGCGTGCGGGACATTCTGAGCGCAAATGTAAGGACCGGCCACAAAATCCACAAGGCGAAGAAACATGCATCCATGGGGCAGCTGCGTTGCGCGTCTCTCGCTGCTGTGGGCGATTCTGCATGACTTTCGCCGCGTCCACGTTTATCGATTCGTGATGCGTTATCACCGCTGGCGAACATGCTGAAAGATTTGCCCTTTCCTTCTCTGCGTCTTCCGCTTGACGGACACAAATGCGCGCTTCATCTAACGTAAGCTTTGGATTGCAGCAGAGCTTATCTGATAACTTCGTGTCACGAAGACCAATGATAAAACGGTCGCGGACCAGTCGCTCCTCTATGTCCCGTGCGAGTAATTGCATCGTTTCACCATATTTCCCAGTGCCATGAAGAACGCGTCAGCTGTCTCGCCTGCCTGTTGAACACGTCGGTGGACCGTGCGCTCTCGTAGAGCTCGTTGGCGGGGTGTAAGAAGTATCCGTCCAGCTTACCAACGATGACGCTGCACGTTGAATAGTCTTCGTCCCGTACTTGCAATGAACACAAAATGTCCCGTGACCTGGTGCCCATGCAGTATAGCAGCGTTCTGACGCGAACTTCATCGTCCGCCGCATGAAGACCCGTAGCAAAACTGTAGTCGTCGAACTGCTGACGCCACCTCTGCCAAGCCGCTGGGTTCTCGAAGTCGAAATGGGGTGGCGGTTGCAAGTTGGGCCCAGCGACCATGGCCACCATGGCTTTCCCGCCGATCGCCGCAGGTAGCTCGCTGTCCTTGTTCTGCTTGCCCAGAGGCATTTTTACTATGATGCAGATCCCACTTCTGACACCATGTCGAGAGTAACGATATGACGACGCGACGTTCGGCTGGGCCGGCGACTATCTGCCCGGCCATGTTTATTGATACTATGGCGAGCCGTCAACGCGAGAGAAGACAACGAAGTTGCGCTTCAGCTGCTCCGCACGTTCGAGCCTAGCGCGTGAGAAGACCCCCGCAAGAACGACAGCGGCTGTGGTTGTACAGCGGAGAGCACGCAGCAATAAAATATGTGGGAAAGTGAACGCCTCACGTCATCCCACAAGTGGTGACCCGGACATCGAACGGCAACGCGCCTCCTGCTCGTCCCTTCGCCAACGCACTGAGCGTCACGGCCATCCCCGTTTCTTCGGTGACTACAGTAAGGGCTTCAGCAACGTACATTCCGACTGACCATGGACACCACACCCAACAGTGATGCAACGCCGAATCCCACGGTACCCGACCCTGTCGTCGCTACTCTCAAGATACCGGAGTTTTGGCAGGCGGACTCGGAACTCTGGTTTCTGAGTGTCGAGCCCACAATACTATATATATACACACCTTTAACCCCTTAGTGGTGCCGTCTGTTAGTGTGTTAGGGTAACTGATGCCACCTAGGATTAATATAACAAAATACAACACTACAGAGAAAATCAACGTCGAAAGTATCGATTTTAAATTTCCCACCGAAACCTTCGATGGTGACACCACGGATTTCCAAGTGTTTTTTCGTATTTTGGCCACACTGGCTCAACAAAATTTCCTGAAACTTTGTATGCTGAGTGTCTGGCCCCCTCAGATGACAACGTACTTTAATTTACCGATTAGGAAGCACATAAGCCTTAGACTCCGTCAAAATGTACGACGTCATGGCGACTGGCGCGGGAACTTCTAGGTGGAGTCGCCACTGCCATTTTCTTTAGGCACATTTTCTTGCTTACCAAGCGTCTTCTCGCAGCAGGCACGGTTTCTTTTTTTTTGGTATCGCGCAAGATTAATATATTAATATATTAGAAAAATCGTTTTTCTCTTCAGTGTCCCTTAAAAAGTAAAGAAGAAAGATAACCATTAGAGGGTTGTCATGCACGAAAGCTGATAGAAACTAATCTCCCAAGTGCCCTAGAACTAACTACAGCATGGCCCATTTTTAACAACAACACTGTAATGTGCAGATTTTGCTTTGCTGGTGCTCTCGATGTGCTGGCTGAATCTATTGAAAGGTGCCAACACCACCAACTGTAAGTCATCTTCTGCAAAGCTGAGCAACGGCACGTTTGCCAGGTGGTCAGCTTAGCCTGTGCATCTGAGCTTGCACTCAACTCTTGATAATGTCTGTGGGCGCAAACATAAAAATCACATGCTGCTGACAGACATCAAGGACACAAAGGGGACCGTCAGTGAGATTTACACTCCTCTACTACAGCTGTCGATCTAGCTCGTGTGTCTGATGTCACACTCAATTGCTGAAAGGGTCTACAAGTGCAAACACAATGGTGTGCCACTACAGTCGAGCCCACTTATAACGATCCAGATATAACAATCTATCGGTTATAATGACCATATTTCGGTGCACTTACGATTTTCCTATGCCACCCATTGAAATTGCATCCACATATAGTGAATATTTTTCAAAGCCTCCTACTTTTACAACGAACACTTCAGACACGGTCGCGGTAAAACTGTGGCGTATACAAAGCGAAAAAAAGTTAAAAGTAGGTCTTCTAAAGCATGAGAGGCGCGCGCTCGCGTGTGCCGCAGTCCAGTTTACTCGTGACGAAGATACCAGAGAACGGCGAGCACCGCACGGGCTGCTTTCGGACGCTACTAGCGAGGTTGCTCACTTTCCAGTCGTTTATTCAGTGGCAGAATGGCAAGTGGGGAATTAAAAAAAAGAAACAAACAAAGAAATAGTAGGCAGCATGAAGCCTTGCAGTCAGCTTTTGCACGGCAACCTTTTCTGGCGCCGTTCTCTGCAGCTACGACCGCCTACGATGAACCTATGCCTTGGAACGCAAGAAGCCATAAAATGCAATAAGCGATGACCGCGGTAACCTTTCGGTGCTTAAATATTCACTGCGAGTGCGTCGACATCACAATGTGCCACAAAATATCTTTCATCTTTTCGGTAACGGCGGAGACCAGCCGATCAATAGGCAGTTCGCTGAGTTAGCATTAGCGTTTGTGGCCTGCTATTTCCGTCACTTAACAGGAGCCCGCAAGCGATTAGCGTACGACGCATGCACAGTTGCACGAAAAGCCAACGCAAGGCTTTGCGTACGCTATTCTAAAACTGCCTAATGATTATGACTTCTGCACGATTACGGCGATTCCTTCACGGATAAGCATCAGAAGAGAGCGAAGGCGATGTGGCGGCCGGCGATGAACGTGCCATTATGATTTATCGCCAACAACCTGATCACAGCCATCTGCAGCTATCGGCTCAGCTGCACGTGTGGCGTAAACTGTTCGGGGTGACGGCGGTACAAGCAGTACAAGCGCGCGATGCCATTGCCGTTTGAAAGTTCGCCGCCACCGCGCCGTGCGAGATAAAGTTCGTGTCGCTTCATGTACACGAAACTAGCTCGCTGTTGTTGAGCGACACGGGCACCGAGAAACGTCGATGCACTTACAGCGAGCACATACTGCGTGTTTTATTAGGCGGCAACCCAAGCGCCGCGCCTGTTGTGCAGGGCCGTCAGAGCATCGCGGAGACGTAGAGTGCGCGTTGTTTGCAAAATGCTTGTCTTCGCCACGTTGAACGAACAGGCCGCTCGCCGCACCCGTGCACGGTCCGAAGTGAAGAGGGCACAAAGAGCGCACAAATGCGCGTACAAATGCAAGCGGCCGGGCAGTGATGGCGTGGGCCGAGTAGGCGACGTGCTGCACGCAACTAGCCAGGGATGATCGGCTCCACGTAGCGGTACCGCGGTTCAGTGAAACGGTGTCGATTCACTGCAAAGGCGGTTTAATTCCCTCGTGCACGCAGCAGGCCTCGCTTCACAACACGAAAAGGCCTGTCTTCTCACCGGAGGAGTTGTTCGCACTTTTCAATAAAAATGCGCAGAAAAAAAAGCGGCTTGGTCGCTAAATGCATGTTTTTGAGGGTGAGTCCATTTACAACGAACTACTGATATAACGACCAGTTTTCGCGGCACTTTCGAGTTCGTTATAAACGGGTTCGACTGTATAGCCTTGTCACTATTCACATCACTGGCTGCACTGTTAAGGCTCATTCACACTTCCGACCAGCACTGGTCACGTGACCATTCGTGACTAGTGTTCAAAAAGTCACTCTACGTCACCGATGTTCACACCTGCGTGCTGCAACATATACCCGTAGCCACACAGAATTCACACCTGCTTGCGTTGCAATCGCCTCGTAAAATAAACTGACATCCTGTTCCTACACATCTGATTGGTTCAGAGGCTTGAGACTGCAGTCACGTGACTGAGAACTCGAGCAACGGGCTACTGAGCCAAAGCAGTCCTTTTGTGACCAAAGCGGCCATTTGCGACCGTATGCAACTAAATTGGTTGCATGACCAGTGCTAGTCACAGGCGTGAACAAGCCTTTAGGCCCTTAGGCCTAGCCGCTAGGCCTAACTGACGCCGCATCATGGTCGCCAAACTGACTAGACAAGAGAGTGTGACACCTGGCACAAGTGCCAGAAAAAGTGAAACCGGAAGACGCAAGGAGTAAGTCTTGCTCACAAGGCTATCCTGTGACGACGTCTCGCTGCCCTTCTTGGAGTCTTCTTTGGAGACCGAAGGCGGCGCGTCTTTGTGGTTCTTCTGCTCAGCCTCTTCCTCCTCATCCCCCGTCGAGGCGTGCACCGACACCGCCGACCTCACCGACGCCGGAAACTTGGCAATGGTCCCGACGAGTGGTCGCGCCCATCCAATGTGAAGCACGGGCGTGGCTGAACCTGAGCAATATCCAAGAGCACAAAGCTGTCTTTCTGTTCTTTTTTTTTTTTTGCCGTACAGAAGGAGGTGAAAAGGCGGGGAGGAAGGAAACTCGTGTATGTCTTTAACCCTTTCAGGTGCGACCTATGAAGAACTGTCTGTAAATGTGTCAAATTTATATAACATTATTTCAAGGCATCTGATAGTCTATTGCAACAAAAATAACGGCATAATACTTTGACTTGTGTTTTATAGTAATTAATCTTAATTATATTGTACTTAAATATATATTAATTCTGCAATCACTGATCTTCTGTTTTTGTATAAACATAATCAAATCTCAGGCTACAAATATAATGCAATTTCGTTCTCAGTTATATTCATTTCGAGCAAAGAAAAATTATACTTTTGACACAGCTCGCGGAAAGAAGCACGTCGCACGACTCTTCAACCATGGTAGTGCATTCAGCAAAGTGATCATATCCAACAATGCACTGGAAAATTAAGTTAAACGAAGACACACGTATTATACAGGAGGTTCAATTCACCCAAACCTAAGGTATCTTCCCGAATGTCCTACTGGTGGCACAAATCGTGTCCTACATTTACTTTAATTTCTTGATTACTTAAGCGCTGCTGTGTATAATGGTCACGTTTTACACGTTCTCAGCCACTGACTTTTCACTCTGACATAAAGTGTTATTTGCCTTTAGTGTCCCTTTAAGTGCTGTTTGCAAAGCTGCTAGCAGGAAAACACATGCACCAGACTCAGCAGCTTCACCGAGATTGCTCCAGTGGTATGTACTACTCCCTCGTAACAAACTTAGCCAATGTAAAACTCTGTTCCAGTTGGCCTTTAGGAGTACCAGCCCGACTTGAAAGCCTGTAAGTATTCGGTACTCCGTAAAACCATGACATTTGACTAGAAGTACGGAACAGACTCCGTAAATGAAAACCTCTCAAAATTGCTGCTTAAGTAGAAGAACTGCCTCTAATATGATTGGATGCATACTTGACTTCTGCACCTCCGTTCATTTCTCAGTAAATGGAACTCCCATTGTACGGAACATATTTTCCTGGTCCCTTCAGGTTCCATTTAACGAGCGTACAGTAGTTCGACTCGTTATGAATGGACAAGCAGGGCCCCGCGATGGATTTGTGCCTACGCACCTTCTTCCCAGGCGCACAGGCCATCGTAGAAGCGCAGCAGGTGTGCGAAGCAGGTTGGATCCTGTAGGAGTGAGCCATCCCCTGTGCTGCTCAGTTTGACCAGCTGCGGCACCAGCTCGTTGGCAATCTCCATGAACTCCTTGTAGATCTCCTCATCCTCACGACCGTAGTTGAATCTGGACACGGGTTTCACAGCAGTGAGAAAACACGTAACCACCGCCCAAACATCTGCCAATGACTTTCACGCACAGATAACGTCTGCCAATCAGCCTAATGCACAGACACCTGCCAATGACTCTGACACACAGACAACGCCTGCCAATGACTGCATGGACAGACAACACCTGCCAATGACTCTCACTCACAGGCGACATCTGCCAATGACTCTGACACACAAACATCTGCCAATGACTCTCACGCACAGACATCTGCAAATGACTCTGACACACAGACATCTGCCAATGAATCTGACACACAGATGGCATTTGCCAGTGACTCTCATGCACAGGCAACATCTGGCTATGACTTTCACACACGGGCAACATCTGCCAATGAATCGCCACCAAATGGCCTTGAAACGACAGGCCTCTACACATTATAATTCTGCAGAGAGCACACTGTGCGTACTCTACAGCATCCGACTATCTGCGAGCCAGCGAGCCCGACAGAGGCCACATAGCACCATGCTTGATGCCATGACTTTATTGGGATGTGCAACGAGCGATGGTACAATTCCTGAATACTCCATGCTTGCCCACACTCATTCTAACATGCAGTTTATTACTTTAGATATAGCTAATGACGTGTATATTGCCACACGCTTGTTTTTTTATTTCTATGTGATCGGGCTTCACCTACAAAAACTGTTACTATCGCTCGGCACAGGCCGCTCCGCAATGTTCAGGAAATTTCTAGATTTTTTCAGACCATTCTGATAAGATTTTGCGCCTGACACGAGTAGTCGAATTTATTCTGCAGTTAAAGTGAGCCCCCGCGATAACGCTGGAATTTTCTATCATTCATGTATAAGCGATAACTCGTTTCATCGACAACCAGTTTACCGACGGCCAACGATGGCGCTCGCCATTATCATTGCACTTTGATTGTTACTGCTTTTTCTGGGCACAATTGTTCACCCAATATTGTTCACCCAATAAAGAGTTTCATCTTTACCCGGCTTCGGTTTTTCACACTCACACCCAAGTGACAATATACCGTATTTACTTCAATCTAACCCGTATTTTTTTTTTTCGAAAAAACTGTGCGAAAGTGGGGGGGTCGGCTTAGATTCGAGTACAATGATTATGTTTTTTTTTTTTTTTCTGGCCTTGCGAATTTCGGGGGTCGGCCTACAATCGAGGGCGGCCTAGATTTAAGTAAATACGGTATGTGATGGATCTATGATGAACATATGTGAAAGCTCACCCCTTACTGTTTTGAGGACAATATCCTAAACTGAACACTTAACAATGGGCAGGATGCAGGGCTACTCACTTTCGAATAACGTCAGCAGCATCCGCCCATGCCCGTAACGCCTCCTTGAGGCGGCCGCTGCGGAATAGGAACCCGCCCAGGTAGGTGTAAGGGTAGACGTGATGGTTCTGATAGTACGTGCGCGACGCGTGGACTGCCTCTGCGAACAGGTCTTGCGGTGGCGGTCGCCCCGGTGTCGGAAACAGGCCTTCCAGCTCTCCGAGGTTCCCCAGTGCCATCGGGTAATTCCTGAGGTGGCCCTTGTCGTACAGCAGCCAGAGAAGTTGCTGCAGAAGCGCAAAGAAACGTGTTGCTGATTTTTGCCATGTGGCTTAACGCACTGATGCAACAGATCGGGACGTGAAAGATGCGGTGAGTGACAGGTCTCCACTTTTTTCCAAGAACCACCCAAGTTGCTGTAAAGGGAAACTATAAGGACACTAGGTAGATGTGCTCAGATTTTAATGATTCAATGGGTCTTAACAACTTTGGGGCCATAAGGCATGTGGTCTTGTAAACAAGTAAAACTCGCATGGCAAAGTATACAGCAACTTGCAGATAGTGCAAACTTGAGAGTACGGCTGCACACTGGGCCACTACTTTGCAGTGACGCCTATTTCAATGCTAATGCCTTTTCATGATTGCCCACTGGTCAGAGTGATGGATGGTCCACCCAAGTTTTCAACCAGATCATGCGGTCATGAGCAGAGGATACAGTCAAACGCCTCTGTAACCAAGTGCTCGGGGCCTTCAACACACCTGTACAGAGATGACTTCCCTGTAAAAGTCGTGCGCTATGACATGCAGAACATAGCCAGAAAGTAAAGAATGTTTGTGTTGTACAGGTTATATCATTGTAGAGGCATTCAACTGTAGCATGGAATTGAGCATAATACATTGCTACAAAACAGCCACTACTTGCTACAGCCAATCAGTACAGATAACAGGGCCTAAACTAGGAACATATAGGGGACATTACTTGCATGTTTTAACTGCAGTATTGTAATTCCAGTGGTGGGAATGCCTACCAGCATTTTGGAGCAGCCATTGGAGCAGGCAAAGTTTGCTTTTGGAGCAGCTACCCCTGTGTTTGGAGCAGCACGGACTTTTTATGAAACACACAGAGGAAGGAAATTCTGCCTAGAATTTAGCCAAGCTGCCTAGAATTAGCCAATTTAGCCTAGAAATTTAGCCGAGCTGCAAAGAAAGCCCGCGAAATAAAAAAAAAAAAAAGATCCGCGTGACTAGCGCACTCGCGCGCCGTGATCGTGCTTCTCTCAGCCATGGTAGCCACCATAGCCGTGGTTTGACCGAACGAAATCAGCTGCGGCAGCGACTCGCCGGCTCCATTGCAGTGGTAGGCCGATAAGTTGGCGGTTGTTGCTTGGCCCGCGCTCGCTAAAACTTGCACCGTCACGCGCGCCAACTGGCTGACACAGGCCAAGAAACTATCGCCAATTTATCGGCCTACCGCTGCAACTAGCTGTGACGAAGCCGGCGAGTCGCGGTCGCAGTCCCGGCCGTGTCGCAGTTGATTTCGTTCGCTCAAACCACGACTGAGAGCAGCACAATCGCGGCGCGCGAAAGCGCTAGTCACGCGTTTTTTTTTTTTCGTATTTCTCGGGCTTCTTTGCAGCTCGGAAGAAATGGTACACGTGAGACTTTCTTTCTCGCAAATAATGCAATGGGGGTTTGTGAAGACGCTCTCGAACTTTGCAAATTCCACTTCTTGCCTAAAGTTAATATTTAGCAATTGAGTTAAATAATCCTAATTAACAAATTATTTACAAAACAAAAAATATCTGTAGCGCGCAAGGTGGCTGTCAGCATTATGTAAATGATTTCACTCAACTGCCTCTAATATTGCATTTTTTAACCCTTGGCACAAGTTAGCTGGGACACCGGATACACACACACACACACACACACACACACACACACACACACACACGCACGCACGCACGCACGCGCACACACACACACACACACATATATATATATATATATATATATATATTACACTGCGTGCCGCGATAACGTTTTACGCAATAAAAGTTTACTGCGCCGCTGAACTTGCTGACGCCACAGTGTCTCTTTTCGAAAAAGTGCGGAAATCGGTCGATAAATGATTCCTACTTCCGCGCGATTGCAGCGATGCAAAGCACAGGGAAAGAACGAATGTGAGGTGGCGGCCACCGACGACCGCGCCAGTATGACGTATCGCTGACAACCCTGTCGCGTCGCGCTGCTTTAAGCCTATTGCATGCATTTAGCCGCTGATCGTTGCTGCTCGTTGTGCCGGACCGCGTTCACACGCGCACCGCTTTGTAGAAACGAAAGCAGCTCGCTGTTGCGGAGTTGATCGTTGCGGATCGTGCACACAGAAACCACGCTACACTCACGCCATTACGATAAACGTACGCATATGGCACAGCAAGCGTAGCTCTGTCGTAACCATACTGTACGCCTTTATTAGGCGACAACACAAACGCACCCCCGTCCGCTGCCAGGACAGCCAGAGCATCAGCATCGAGGAGTGCGCATCGCTTGCAGAAAGCGAAGGTTGCGGCGCGGTTGCAGTGCTGCAAGGGTAGCTAGAGGCGCCTGCTCACGACGCTAGCCAAACCCTTCTAGCCTCTCTAGTGCTGCTGTACCGTTGCCACTGATATTGAATTGGATTGCGTCGGCTGTCACGACGACTGGGACGCTAGTGGCGCCATTAACAAATGCAGCAGCTCAAAAGATGGCGACCACGACGTACATCCACTCACGAAGCGCGCTGTCCACGAAACATTAGTTTCAGTTCTTAACACCACGTTGTGGCGCAGCAATGGCGCAAATTAGGCAAAAAAGACCCTTTTCGAGCTGTGTGGAGCAGCAATTGCCAGTTGGCGCAGACTGGCGCAATTGGCGCAGGTTTCCCACCACTGTAATTCTCACATAAATGGAAATGAATTAAAGTTGAAAAATCAACTTGCCACAGGTAGGGACCAAACTTACAACCTTGGGATAACGCGTCCAATGCTCTACCAATTAAGCTAGAGCGGTGGTCGCTTTCCCATCCACTTTAATGGGTATTTATGTTTTCGTCATCCTGGAAGAGTTAGCCAGCGCTGCTCACAGCCATGACAACGAGTGTGGAACACTCTTCTTGTTGCCAGCTGGCGTGATATAAGACGTGATTTTATTACGAGCTGGGAGCTGACCAATAAAGCCTCATATATGACCTATCAAGTGTGCTGAAATGCAACCCTCATTATCAATAAAAGAAAGAGGGGGATTGAGCGAAGGCTCGTTTCTAGGCTCGATCGAGGGCTGTTGGTTTCACTAGGTTGTGTCTAACAAATTAAACGAACATTCGATCACAAGTAGGAACTGTCGAGTGGCAGATGTAAGAACGGCACGAACTTGTTCACACTTCTGTTTTTTTTTTTAAGAGCAGAGCTGTTCAAGCTTTTCATTCTGGGGGTTTCCTGTTACCAGAGAACTAAGCTGCGCCTAGCGCGTGCAACGCCACAACTCGGCCGGCGCACGCTCTCTTCATCCTCTTCTTCGTCTTAGGTTTGACTATAAATAAAGGCAGTTTGCTCTTGGCAACATGCATTCAAGAAATGAGGATAGTTACAGCACATTTTTCTGTATCGCCTAGTAATGTGGCGGATAATAAGGCCTGTGGCCAGCACACCCATTGAGGTTGACATGATGGATGTGCGCCTTCTGAAGAAAACAAAAGAGAAGCACAGAATAGATAAATGGAAGAGAAAGGAGAGAAAATAGAAAGAGAAACAGACAAGAAAATAGAGAGAGGACTTCGCTAATTAAGACCATGCTAATTAATACCTTGCTAATTGGGACCCTTCCAACTAATGTCATACTAATTATAAACAGGCTAATTAAGACCTTGCTAATAATTTAGGTTGGCCACAAGCTACCCTGCGAGTCCGGCCTTGCATTTTTTTTCACCTGTTGGAGGTTGACAAGCTCCGTACTGTCCGTAGTGGCCGTGATGGTGGGGTTGATGGCGGAGACGAGCGCGGCCACCTCGGTCGCCCGCGTGCACGGGATGGCATGGCCGTTGAGGTACAACCAGCTCTTGTCCTGCGGTATGGGCTGGCCTCGCCTGTCCTCATTGCCTTTGCCTGCGCAACGACATGCACCCTTTTTCCAGTTGCGGGACCACACTCATTCGCCTTTTAAGCAAGGCGCACTTCGTGATCCTGTTGCGAGTGATCGCAGAGGAGGTAATCTGCAATCCAATGAAAACGACATGAAGTTAACGTAATCCAAAGGAAACGGCCTTCACGACAAGCCCGTAACCCAACGTTGGGCCACCACCGTGAATAAGGCACATTTTATTCTTTCCCACCGTGAAAACTCCGTTGTTGATTTTTTATCGTTAGTTTTCTTTTCGCTAGTCCAAGGAGAGTGCATAAACGAAACCACGTGCTTATCTCCCTCACCAAAATTGCACCAGTTCAAAGTGGCCTCGAAGAGTTCCGAATCTCGATCACTGGTTATTGTAATGCAAGCGTCATTCAGGCAATTCTGACATAGTCACCAGATGTTGCTGCCACCAGAGGGCACCTTACCAGGCACCAGAAGTTTTGGTCATACAAAATGCCATTCAGGGAGCATTGTGTCACGAGAATTTTTGAAGACGGTTTAGCAGGAGCCGAGATAAGCACAAGATAAATGTTGCAAGGTCAAGGAGAAGCTGTAATGCCTTGTCGCTGCAATTTGCAGCAAGGACTATGGCAGTAAAGGAGCAGAAGTTGGAAAGGCAGAGCAATGCTCGTCATATACGGGAAGTTGCCATGAGCACTACTGCATGAAAAATAACGTTGCAAGTCAGTCCATCAGAAACCCACAAGGTGTAGCTAAGGTTCATGAAAGAGAAAAACCGTCATCCAACCATTTGTGGCATAAAGCTACAAATGAAATCCATGCGGACTTCTTGGAATGAAAATACGTGTCGTGTAACCGAATGTAACGTCAAGTCTGACATGTTCATGTCACGAAGTACGACTGAAAATAGTTGTTCCACTGAAGGCATCACCGCTCTGAAACTACCGAATGAGCAGACTGACAAGTTTCTGTGAACAGCCACCACAGGGCGTATCCAACATTAGGATTTTGTTGCACGCTTGCGCTTGCAACAAAATCCCAACGTTGGATACTAAAGCGTAAGAGTTTTTAAATAGGGTGAAATGTAATCCTAATCAAGCTGCGTGCAATGTAAGAAAAATATGCTTGTTAATACAGATTTCTTATACTGTATTAACAGTGAAATAATTTTTAGTTTGCCTCGTTATGTCTGAAAATATGTCGCATCTACGTTCATTATCGCGAGACTCGTCTGTACTATGTGATACGACACGATCTCACATCGACAAATTGTAACTGTGATATGAAGTACTTATTACATAGAAAGTCCAGCAGACTGGAAACAAATGCATTATGGAACGTGCATAACAAGCTCCTGTGCCTCCGCTACCTAGTGTAGTTTCACCTGTTAAAAAGGCTACTGAAATGAAAATTTGCAGTCGTATTTTTTAGGGGTGTGCGAATATTCGAGTTTCGGATTCGAATCGAATAATACCTAATCAAATAATTCGATTCGACTTTTGAACTGCTAGTATTTGAAGCTTCAAATAATTTGACAGGATGAATATGTAAAACGCAACAAAGGCCAATGATGCAACTTGGTTAGAGTAGGGTGGCTAAAACTAACGCTGACGTCGTGACAGTGGGCCTTTCGTTAAAACTTTCACCGATATCCTGGTTCAAAATCGAGGGCATGTTTATTTTAAAGGAGATTATTTTCCGCATGTTATGGCTCCAGTAAAGGCCAGGGACTGGGAGACCGTCGAACTGCTAGCGTCAAAAAGTAACCAGCACACTGAGCTCAGACCATATAGTCAAGAAGTTCAAAAATACTTCTATGAGCCCCGGATCCCAAGAAAGGATGATGCTTTCAAATATTGGAAAGACCATGGAGCTGCACTTTATTCAGGTATTGCCAAAATTGCTTTGCGATACCTTCCTATCCCTGCTACTGAGGTGCCCAGTGAGCGCATGTTTTCAACTGCAGGAAGCAGCGTAACATCACGGCGAGAGAGCCTGAAGCAAGGTCGTGTGGAACAGCTTGCGTTTCTGCACGACAATTTGTAGTCTTTTGGTAGCAGTTACTCGCCGCGTTATGTGCTCGAGGACATGAGCAGATTTCATTTTTATTGTTTTGTTAATTCTTTCAGTTTTCAATAAAACCTTTTGTATTCGATATTCGATATTTTTGTCCGCTATTCGGCACTATTCGATTCGAATTCAATTCGAGATGAAATTTTACTATTCGCACACTCCTAGTATTTTTGCATCAAATGAAATGCCAAGCCCTCGAGAGCCTAGAAAATGTGCTGGTAAGCGCGAGTGCACCCTGAAAAGTTAATTAAAACGTTTTTAAAAGCTTGTTTTGATTCCTACTGTACCCTGACGTCACAACATGGTACAAGCTTCTCGTCATGTGTTTGTGCAAAATATCGTGACGCTTCCACAGCCGCTTTGCTCCGTGGCTCCATTCGTGATGCACAAGCGGCCATTTTGAATATTTTGGTACCCATAGCCATACTGGCGCATGAAGTCACCAGAATTGACACTGTGGCCTGACGTCATGATAGTGTCGATGTTACTAGGTGCACCACGCGAAAAATCGACTTTAATGTCACAATAAAATATCTTTATCAGCATTTACTGAATTTCATACTTGCTCAGAACCGTCTCTGTATACAGGAGATTTGCATGGGTGGGTAAACTCACCTTCGAAAATTGGTGTCAGCACCCCTTTTAAGCAACGAAGGATACAGTTACTAAGTTTCCCCGGGACGCGCGACAGGCGGCATCACATACGCACCGTGCCAGGTCACCTCGGCGGTCTCTTCACGCTCTTCGAAGATGACCCATGCGTGGTCCTCCGACAAGGCCAGGTGAACATCTGGAAACCCCAATGTCTGGCACGCAGCGACCACAGCAAAGGCCACGCCGAAGCAGTCCAGCTTGTTCCCTGCAGAGTCCAGTGTTCGTTGATATGTAATGGTTAGTGGCACCCGACCCCCCAGCTTTTATAAAAAGGTGCAGTGGAAAACTAAAGCATTTGACTGAAAATGAATTATAATGATGTTATTGTTATAACAGTGAATAACCAACATTTATGTACCATGGTTAGCCAACGTAAGCCGTAACAAGATAATCTTAGCGAGTTCTAACCAGCACTAGTATACGCAAGTACAGACGAAATTGAATTCAGTCACAAATATTCCTCGCGCCCCGTGGGAATCGCGCATGCTCAAGATAGCACCACCTGCTACGCAGCGGCGGTGTGCGCGGCCCACCTGCACAGTTTAGAAGGGGCAGCGAGCCACTGGCTGACCGGACAACCGCATGCCACCACTGTACCCGCCTGCCTCTCTTGTACCTTGAACGTGCCGTGCGAGATGCATAAGCCACACTAATAAATTTTGTTTTTTGTTCCCTGAGGTCTCCGTCTGATTTGCTGCGACTATGGATGGGATGCAGCAAGCCCAATGCCCACACCCATAACAGAACATGGGTGCAACGGTACCAAGAAGACTGTGTTCAAGTATTCGTCACAAATGTTTGCTCATCTCACAACTGATACATAAAAGACAGCAAATCTGCACAAGTTAGTTTCTCTACCCTTTGGAAGTGCTAAGGGTCTGATTGACCATGTTGATCAACAGAGAGTGACTACAGCCGCGACAGTAAGAGCTGACAGCATTGAGTTGCAACACAAGCTGCGTAGGAGCCATCACTCGAAATACGAAATAGCCAGCTAATTCACTCTACATCGAACAGCAACAACACAGCCTCACTGCTGCGTTATGGCACTGTCATTGCTGGCTGTTCTTAATGACAGTTCCCACAAAGGCTGCGTTGCCTTAACTACCGCAGCTGTACAAAGTCCTAGCCGACCTCAAACCTGTAACCAGTAAGAAGTGACATGAAAGACAAGGTTGGTACAAATCACTGACTAAAGAATAAGTTGCCTATTCAAATTAGGCACAAGCAATGCAACTTTTATTTTAAAATCACTGATGAAGTTGAGGAATGCAATAAAAGACACAAAAAACCAAAGTCTGGAGAAAATAATAATAAAACTTCTCATTATGCAACATACTGGATGCCTCGCTGATGAAATCCACAGGCTTTGTTCTGCAGGCATACTGTGAAAACGCACTTTGCTAAGTAGTAACAGCAAAAGAGATCTTTGGTTTATGCAGGTCTAACTGTTCATGAAGTTCACGAAATATTTGTGTTTGTGAAATTGTGGTTGAAATTTCAATTGCATTTTACGGGCAGTGCTATGGGCAGGTCTGTACAATCAAATAAAAAAAGGAAACTCGTCTGAGAAACCTGGTTCAGTCCTGAAATCAGTTCCAACACAATATGGACGCAAATGAGAATTAGGTTAATTTATCAATGTCTATAAAGGGAATATGTAGTAAGCATTCTCTAAAAATGTGGCATTTTCTGAAAGCTGTAGAAGTCAGCAGGCATGTAAAGGCAATAATGTAATGGTAGGTTGATTTCGCAGCACTTGCCTATACCCTTCCCATTGAAAAAAGGGCAGAATCTCAGGGATAAGACATTTACATGCATGTGACGTGCAGGAAACATGACGCAATGTGTCGCTGTCACTTTCGTGTGAGCGCAACTACTAAAAGGGCATCCACTTTTCATTAATTGAAATCCAGCAGCTGCTAAATAAACTATACACCTCATTTTTGCTTAAACGTTATGCGCAAAGGAAGCCTATACCAGTACCATGTTCATATCAGATTATAACATTAACGTGAAATACCTCATAACCTCCCTGTCCTTCTGTCTATTTCTTCCTCCTGACATACCTTGACCACTTGACCTCATAACGAGGGAGGCATATTCACCGATTTCTGTAACATCTGCTATGTTGTTACCATCACTGCCATAACCAGGTGGGGGGTTCAAACCCCCGAAACTTTTCAATTTTGCATGTGTGTATATACATGCACACATATATCGTATTTACTCGAATCTAGGCCGCCCTCGATTGTAGGCCAACCCCCGAAATTCGCAAGGCCAGAAAAAAAGAACTTAATCATTGTACTCGAATCTAAGCCAACCCCCCCACTTTTGCACATCGTTTTTTTTTTTCGAAAAAAAAAAGAAAACATCGGGTTAGATTCGAGTAAATATGGTATATGCACATACAAACATAAATGAAGGGTGGAAAAAATTTCTGGCTATGCCTCTGTTAACCAAAAACACTGAACTTGAGGGAGAAATGAGGTTTATTCCTATTTTGATAACACAGTGTTCGTGGGTCACGCGAATGTTACTTAAAGTGGTATACTGGAATATAAAGCTACAAGTTCCGTAAGTGCCAGTAAAGTGCACTTCTGCAGTCAAATTATCCAGTTTCACGTAATACGACGATTGCATTAACCGTGCGAAAATACACCGCTGCCACACTACAGCACGTCCGCCAAGAAAAAAAAAAAAAGAACTAACGTATTATCCGGGAAAACGCATTATGCGGGAATCGCATTATAAACGAGATTCCCCTGTAGGCGTTACAATTAAATCATGGTGACCTGCGCATGTGCTAAAGAAACCTTCGTGTGAATATGTACTAAAAACAGGAAATGAATAGGGGCGTATTAGTAGTAAAGAAGATTAATGCTTAAAGCCGATAAACGTGTCGGCGAGCTGGTAATTGAACACAGCACTTTCTCTAGTCATTGGTTTATAGTTTAAACCCTGCTCGGAACAAGGTTTTATAAAGCACGCGCGCAGAATGAACAGGTGCTAACAAAAATAAGCAAAACGCCGGACTGCTGTGATACCGCGTGCCGACAATAGCGAAACTATAAATCTATTCGTCGGCTATGCACAGCTGCAGAGAACGGAGAGGAGACGGTTTTGGCGGCACAGTGGAATTCCTCCTCTTTGACTTTAAAACAAGTGCAGGTTCTCTTTTTTTATCTTTCGTTAAATGTCTGCATCCGGTCAGTGACACGGCAGAGGATCGAGCTGGCGTAGAAGACACGCCCGCTGAAAATGTAAAACTTTAACGAATAAATTGCTTCATATCTGTGCGACTCGGTTTTATAATGGGTCGTCGTCCTCTTCAATCACCGCAAGTGTTCCTTAAAGTATGATCGCCAGCACCTAGGAGTAAGAAGTAAGGAACGAGGACCTTCACTATAATTGCAACACGTCAGTCCACATCTTTATTACGATGTATCGCTGTTTCGTTACAATCACAATGCGGGCGTCCCTAAGCACGGCCTATTTCCGTCACGGTGCTCCGATAGAGCGCGGTAACGGTGACTCGGGATGAGCGGATCGAGCTGCGTTTCAAAATTGCAGCGCGCTGTCAGGCGCGGTTCGTTTGCGAGAGGCCTCATGGCCGATTGTCAACTACGCAATAAGCCACCGGGCACTGTAACCACTGGCGTCCGAGGCGAAACGCTCAGCCGCCCACGGCCTATATGTTTTTTCTCTCACTCCCCACCCTCCAACACATTCTCCCTCGCCATCTGTTTGAGAAACGAAAGCTAAGATCGCGAGGCTTTCGCAGGCAACTACTGCCGTACACGCAGCAATCGATCACTACGCTTTACCGGCAGTCGCCGAGAAGCAGAAGGAAGCGAAGGGGAAAGCAGGGCACCCTCTCTAAGCGAACGAAGCGGTCGCCCGATTGACTTACGTAAACGCTGCAACGCGGGGTTTTTCCCGGAACGTCTCCGCCGGTCCGCGTTGTTGGCCACCTACCTACACTTACGTCAGCGTACAGGAGAGAGAGAGGAGCCCGCGACTCTACCGTAAATAAACAGCCAAATCTCCATCGATTACGCGCGTGGAGGCGAGGAGAATGGAAAAAGAAAATGCGCTCACCGGTGAGATAACTGTAGAGAGACTGGAGGTGAGGCCGATCCTTGTAGTAACTCCTCGTAAGCGAGGACCAGATAGCGTCAGACACACGCTTGATGAGATCACGCATGCCGGCGGGCGAGTCCGTCTCGATGGCGCTTAGGTCGAGCGATCCCTTGATCTGACAGGCGAACTTAGCGTGTAGGGCTTCAATGGGACCGATCTCGACAGAGGGGAAACACGGCTGCCGCGGATCGCCGCCCGATGCCGGTTCGACGTTGCGGTGGAATGTCAGCAGGTTCTCGATGTACCCGATCACGATGGACAGCAGCGCCAGGTCCGGCTCGTTGTCGCTCTCGAGCTGCGCTCGAAAGAACTCGACAACGTCGTCCACTTTGCGCATCGGAAAATGACGCTTCACGCCAGCACCGAGCGCCATGTTTGTTTTGAGTCCGCTCGCTGCGCACCCGCCGCGCGCGGCGCGCATGGACATCGCGCGCGTTCTTTTTTTTCTCGTTTTTTTTTTTCGGCGTAGCCCTAGCGGCCGCCGCGTGAGGCGCGCGTCGCGCCTTACCATTCCGCTTCGCTAGCAGTGAAAAAAAGAAACGAAAAACTGCCGCATTGACTGCGTCATTCGTAGAGTTCGTGGCGTCACTAGTGACGCGCGTACTTGAGACTTTTCTTGGAAGCTAAAGAAGTTCGCGGAACAACAACAAAAAAACAGCAATTGCCGGCATAAAGCGCTGGCGATCTTATTAACTGCTAGTGGCAGTTTGATCTTTTAGGTGCAGCTTGTCGTACTGTGTTTTGAACTTCGAAATGAGTTTCAAAAGCTTTCATTCACGTCAGTGCTCTTTAGATGATGGTGTTGATCTTTATTGACGCTCCCTTTGAAGCTGGGTGATGGCCCTGCAGCTTGATGTATATTCGGGGATTAAGCCTACCTCCCACTTTCAAATCCTTCGTCTTTATTAAATCATCTACAGTTACCCACCCGTGGCAATTAGGAATCCGGTTATGTCAGTCATAAACGCCGTCGAATTCCATCGTGTCAGCTCTATCAGACGCGTAGAACAATTTTCTGTGAACCGATTAACATTGCGTAAAAGTAAAGATAAGCGTATATGATGTCGCCCACATGGCAGAATGTCATGACCAGCTGTCTGCGGCATTTCCTTCTCAAATGCGGATGCACACGAGTCCGCGCGAATGGGCGCGCACTCCTGACTGACGTCATGAGCGGCACTGCCGGTGACACTGCCACAGGCCCGCAGCCAGGAATTTTTTGCGGGGGGGGGGGGGGGGGGCACTTGCTGAAAGCCTTGAAAAACACCTACATTTATTATTTTTTTCGGTAAAACACCCCCCTCCATGAGAATTTCGGAGTGAGTGTGTGTGGGGGGGGGGGGGGGGGCTTGCCCCCCCCCCCCCTTCCCTGGATACGGGCCTGCACTGCCAACACTGCCTTCGGAGAATATTAATTGCCGAGTGCACATATATCAGCGGGACTATTTCTTTAGCCGCGGGGGCGATCGGCTGCCGCGCTTTGGCGGTCTGGGCGGAGCCTCGACCATAGATAAGACAAGACCACTAGCACACACACAGAAAAAAAAAAAAAACGATAGTCCTGCCATTTTTGTACTTTTGAAACAACGGTGTCGTTTATGTACTACATGATTTTAGACCACCGTTGATGAGTGCGTAAGGGACCTTACCTGAATCTTTGAGTGTACACATACGCTCCATGTAATAATGATAGCATATAAATCCAATATAGCCAATCTGGTATATCCAATCTGGTATATTCGCAATATACCAGATGCACCATAGTCACAGCTTCACTCCCTTCCACCTTCAGACTGGTGGAAGCTCGGGCTCTGAATTTTGTCTGTTAATTTGGTTGGCTCAAAGTGCCGTACGTCTACAGAATTTGATTTGATTGATGTTGAGGAGCACTAACACATTGCCCCGATACATGCACATATATATACATGCATATGCATGCATACATGCATAGATATATATATATATATAGCATATGCATGCACATGCACTACATGCTATATATATATACTATATTAGTATATATTATATGATATATATATATATATATATATATATATATATATATATATATATATATATATATATATATATATATGCATCCATAATCTGCGTCCAATTTACGTCTGTGTTGCTCACGGTCACATTGTATTGTCTTGCTATTTTTTGGTGGCTGCTGCAGGGTTGTTTAGACCTAAACGCTTTCACTTACCCCGTACTTCGTTGCCACATTTCTTGACGTCTTTCATTCCGCCATAGTGTTCATGCGCGTCCACTTTTGATGAGCATACATGTTTGGGCGCTTCATATGCGGCAACCTATTTGTTTTCGTCCACGTTCCTGGGTCTTTGTTCGCAAACAATTCTGTTCTGTTTGCCAAGCTTCTGACACGCGTGTCACTAGAAATATATTCTCGAGGAAAAAGAATATGTCGACATCGGCAGGCACGTATGGTGACGAGCGACAGGTCGCGTTCAGTCTTCTGGGAATTGTATTTCTGCTGCCGTCTTGTATACTATCCTCCTTGACTATATATATATACGCGTTTTGGACGTCGTTCGGGCATATGCAAATGACTGCACACGTAGCCACGACATGATATGCAGGTCTTCCTATACGCCTAAACGTACTGCATGCTTACCTAGCTAGAATGGGTACGCAATTTAATATGGGACACCATAAGGATCCCGCAACCCAGTAGCAGAGCCGTCGCAGTAATCTATGAGAGAGAGAGAGAGAAAGCCCTTTAAAGGGACACTAAAGAGGAACAATGAATTGGGTTATATCGATAAATTGTGCTCTGAGAAGTCTAATGTCGTTAATTTCGCCATCATAGGTTTATTAATAGAGGAGAAAATCAAGTTCAAAGTTTCATTTTTAAATTTCGCGCCGAAATCTCCCCGCGTGACGTCACGGATTTCAATGTGAACTTATCGTATTTTGGTGCCATTGGCTCAACAAAATTACCCCAAACTTGGTACACTCTAAGAAAAAAAAAGAGTATGCGTGACTCTTTTCGGAGAGTTCTGACTTGCCACGTATAGGACTCTCTTTAAAGAGTCAGGGTGACTCTCTTGGTGGGTCAGGGTCGGCTCGCTCTAGGAGAGTCCCCTGACCCTCTAGGAAGAGTGGAAAGACTCTCATCGGGAGGATCACGTTACCACTTAAAGGGAGTCAGACGACTCTTGCCGGTAATGCTCCTAGGGGGGTCAAGGGACCCACACCGAAGCATCAAGCGACTCCACAAGTATTTTAAGCTACTCATTTGATCCTTGCTCTACTTTTGCGCGACTACTGTTGAAAATTGTGGAGTATTCATTTTAAGCAAGTCCAATAATACTTGCCGTTCTGCCCAGCGACTGTAAAAACAAAATAGTTCAGTTTTAGCGTTATTTTAGTAAAACTCGTCAAAACAGCAAAGTTATATAGAAAGCGCGAAAAGATGGTCTGTGATTTCCAATTAAGAAGTATGGGTATTCCTCATTTACATGCTTCTATGAGTATAGCCCACTAAAATGTGTGACTGTGATGTGCACAGTGTCATATGGTGCTAAATGAACAGCAGAAATCGCCATCATGTTTCCATATTTATTCCTTGTGATTAAGGATAAATCACAAAGTGGTGACGGCTTGAGGCATCAGACTTGTGGCTTGCTAGGTTGTCGCTCCTGTCCAGCGTGAGCACCACAAAAAACGGTATCTGAAAAGCAGAACGTGATGTTACGATGAGAAAATGAAATTGCAGTAAAGGTTTGCAAAACCTACATAATAAGTGGTTCACACAGACATAATAAAGGCTAACAACAAAACAACAAAGCACATACTCCGGCAGTCAGGGGCATGCCGTGAGCGGTTACTGACCGCATGTTTTACAAACGTAACCCATCCTTAAATACTCAGATAAACAGATGCGAGTACTAGGGCCCGAACGACACGCAGCGCGTGCGTACGCCGTCTACGTCGAGATCAGACATGTCATATGCTAGAATTAGCGCACATAACTCCCACAATCACGTACACTCACTCGATTCTGTTATAGCGCCCAACGTCATCGCAGTGTATGCAAACCACGAAAACAGCAAACAGAAACCAGGGAAGAGTGCACGCCGGCGGCCGCAACAACGCGCGCCGTCGAAAGTCTAGAGCTTTTTCACTTTACCGGCGAGGCGTGTCCAACTTGAATGACTACCGCGTACGTTCTGGAAGCCACCGTACTATATCTGCACCTCAAACTACCGTCTTTAAGCCAACAAAAACCATTACATATAGTGCGTCTGAGCGTTCTGTACACAGGCTTTTTTTTTTTTTTTTTCCGTTCCACGCGTGGAAGCACGCTGCACACTCAAGGTCGATGGAAATGTTATTATGAAGTAGACTAAAGTGCATCTCAAAACGACATCTTGCACCTTCAGTAGTGCAGACTCGACGTGCGATCAGCAAGAAATGACCCTCGATAATTGTTTGTCGCTCACTTTATGGGAGCTTGTACAGCAACGCGCATAACGGTGGCAACTCGTTAACTGACAGCTTTAGTTGGGCATCCGCAACAGCCCGCGGACACAGGCTACTGTTGGAAATGGCTGGGGGCAGATTCCGCAGAGCTGCTGCAGACGCCCAGCTAAAGCTGTATAATTAGTACCTACGAAAGCAGTACACTCACCGTTAACTGGCGCCCGTTGTCGGTGTCCCAGCTCCATGAATATTCCGCCCTCCAAGCGTCACTTCGTGCACGGAGCCGGCGTCAACCACCGAAGACGCGCAACAACGAAACCACGCAACGCATTCCAATAGACCAGGAGACTGAGACGACTGAGAGAGGAGAGCGGCGCGCCACCCCGGCGCCAACCCGTCTACGTTGCGAGCCAAGCAAGCGCCACAACGGCGCCAAAGGGCGAGCGCGTGCGATATGTATGGCGTATACGGCGGCTCTTCCGTATACCGAAGCCAATCGAAACGCGCTTCAGAAGGGTCCAGTGACTCCTTCCCAAATGCGAACTCTTTTTCTCTGCCTGTACCTTCCAAAAGGGTTCAGATGGACACCCGAAGAGAGTCACGGTTCCATGACCCTCTTTTGACTCTCTTTTTTCTTAGAGTGTATGTCAAGTCCATGGACACCTCTGAGGACAACGCACTTCATTTTTATCGATCAGGAACTACGTAGTCCCTAGTGGGCGCCGTCAAATATGGACGTCAAGGCGAAGGTGCGAAAATTCTAGTGGCGTCGCCACCCACATTTTCTTTTTGCGCGTTTTCTCGCTTACTAAGCGTCTTCTTGCAGCAAGCGTGGTGTTTTTGGCATCGTGAAAGAGTACTTTACTAATATGAGGAAAATCGTTTTGCTCTTTAGTGTCCCTTTAATGAAAAACAGAGAGTTCTGCCGGCGTATATAAAGGCGCCTACATGCTGTTCTGTATAGGAGAAGGGATTGAGGACAGAAAGGCCCTAGGAGGGGGAGAGCAAGAAAGGAAAAGCATAATTGATCCCTCTCTCGGTGGGCGTACTTCTTCGCCATTGCTGATGCATCTTATTTAGTGAAGTATGTTCGCGTTTTCCATCGGCTTACCAACTCGACCTACCTACCAGCTTAACCACGACCTTCTTTTCATTTAGCGGCAGTGGCTAAATGTCGTAGACCCCTGGCGACCTGCACACAATGCTTTCGTTGAACGTGTCTCTCAGAATGCGCGCTTAAATCAAAAAGAAAAAAAAGCTAGTTCCACGCCCGTGAAATCTTAGTGAACAACGGAGCTGACAAGTAAGCAAGACCACCTGACGAATGCAGATTGACTTCTTTCCTCATCTTCCCTTTATTTATTTTTAGATGCGAAGCATCTTATGGCGGAGTTCAATCCGGTGGTGGTGGTGGTGGTGTGCGGCGTGAGCACCCTTACTGCGCATTCGCGAACATCCTCTCCACTCCTCCTGCCCCTTTCCCATCTCTACTTTCCCTCTCCACTCCCCTCCCCCCTCTGAAACGCGGGCTCGACATGCCGAAACGCTGCTTCGCATCGCCACATGGTCCCCTTTAGCGGGAGATGATGTGATTTTAAATGCGAAGCATTTCTTAGCGAACTTTTGCGACTTTGACCGTATCTATCTATCTATCTATCTATCTATCTATCTATCTATCTATCTATCTATCTATCTATCTATCTATCTATCTATCTATCTATCTATCTATCTATCTATCCTTTCCTTCTCTACTATTTCTTCTCCCCCTGGTCGCTTGGTTAATCGAATGTGCACCAAAATTGGTATGGCGTAACATGACTGTATGACGAACATAAATGACGAGTCATAACATGAAAATCATGACACGAATGTCATGTACAGCATGATTTACATGCTACGCTCATGGTGCGCTGGCGGCCGTTTCGCTAGCTTGATATACACCAAAATTGGTATCGTGTCACGTGACTGTGTGACGAACATAAATAACAAGAGTTAACATGAAAATCATGACACGCATGTCATGTACAGCATGACTTACGTGCTACGCTCATGGGGTGCTGGCGGCCGTTTCGCTAGATTGATATACACCATATTGGTCTCTTCGACGTGACCGTGCGACGAACATAAATAACACAAGTTATCATGAAAATCATGACGCGCATGTCATGTACAGCATGACTTACGTGCCACGCTCATGGGGCGCTGGCGGCCGTTTCGCTAGATTGATATACACCAAAATTGGTATTTTGCGACGTGACCGTGTGACGAACATAAATAACACGAGTTATCATGAAAATCATGACACGCATGTCATGTACAGCATGACTTACGTGCCACGCTCATGGGGCGCTGGCGGCCGTTTCGCTAGATTATATGCACCGAAATTGGTATCTTGCGACGTGACCGTGGACGAACATAAATAACACGAGTTATCATGAAAATCATGACACGCATGTCATGTACAGCATGACTTACGTGCCACGCTCATGGCGCGGGTGGCCGTTTCGCTAGCTTGATCTACCCGGAATTGGTTTTGCGCGACGTGACTGTGTGACAAACATAAAAACACGAGTTAACATGAAAATATGACACGCATGTCATGTACAGCATGACTTACGTACCACGCTCATGGTGCGCTGGCGGCCGTTTCGCTAGCTTGATATACACCAATATTGGTCTTTCCGACGTGACCGCGTGACGAACGAACTAACACGAGTTAACATGAAAATCATGACACGCATGTCATGTACAGCATGACTTACGTGCCACGCTCATGGAGCGCTGGCGGCCGTTTCGCTAGATGTATACACCAAAATTGGTATCTTGCGACGTGACCGTGTGACGAACATAAATAACACGAGTTATCATGAAAATCATGACACGCATGTGGTACAGCATGACTACGTGCCACGCTCATGGTGCGCTGGCGGCCGTTTCGCTAGCTTGATATACACCAAAATTGGTATCTTGCGACGTGACTGTGTGACGAACATAAATAACACGAGTAACATTAAAGTCATGACACACAATGTCATGTACAGCATGACTTACGGCCACGCTCATGGTGCGCTGGCGGCAGTTTCTCTAGCTTGATCGACCCTGAAGTTGGTATTGCGTGACGTTACTGCGTGACGAACATAAATAATAGGAGTTAACATGAAAACCATGACACGCATTTTCCTCAATGACATACAAGACGATGTATGCAGCTCTTTGCTGGCTGCTTCGCATTACATCGATTCCCAGAATGCGTGGGATCTGCCGGCTTTTTTTTATTTATTTATTTCTACATATTCTTTCTTTCATCTTTATCTCTTTATATACTCCCCTCTCTCTTCCTTTCCCTTCTTGTAACCCTCACTTCACTTTCCCACTCCCTGCTATGCTAACTCTATACCGCACATGGTTATGCTATGGTTTACCCTCTCCTTCCTCCTTGCCCTAAAGTCCGTCCTCCTCACCCACACTTCCCGTTTCCATCCCCTTGCTAAACTATACTATACAAAAGTGTTGAAAGGCGGGCAAGTTGGTATAGATTCATACTGAAAATTGGCAACGCAAACAAACGGGACACAGAAACGGGACGCCTGTTTGTGTTCCTCTTCTGTGTCCCGTTTGTTTGCGCTGCCAATTTTCCGTATACTATACAAGGCTATGCCATGCTTTACCCTCTCCCCTCCTCCTTTCCTTTCTCCTCACCTTCACATCCCTGCTCACCCTGACTTCCCTTTCCCACCCTCTTGCTGTACTCTAAAGTGCATCGCTGTGCTATACTATTTCATACAGTGTCGCAATATGGGTGTGCGAACAATATGCAAGCTTCGAGACCACATCGAATACGAATCGAATAGTGCGAGAAATTATCGAAAGTTGAATTTTTTTTTCGTATAATGAGACTGGCGTTTTCACCAATAACCTGAAGGATCTTCCCGTGATTGAATATTCGCAGTGTATAAGCAAGATTCTTACTGCAGATTATGAAGCACGGCTTTCTAAAACACGAATGGTGCATTAGATAGCTTATTATATCATGCTCGGGAAACTTTCCTGACTGAATTCAAGCTAACAGCGTTTACAATGCTGGACGCTCAGATTTGTCGCTCATTTGCGCTACTCTGATATTTGATTGGGCAAAACATTTGACTTGATAAATTCGATTGTTACTGACTCTCACAAATCAGGGGAGAGGATAGGCGGACCATGTAGTCGATTCCGATTGAATTGGCCTCGAGATCTTAAAGTGGCGCCCTCTCGCGCGTGACGTCAGAGCGGGGACTCAGCTCTCAATAGCGCTGCAGCAGCCGCTGCTCCTGTATGCGGATCGTCTGCATCAGGCGGGATCTTTGTCGAACGAACAGCCTCGCGACGGTCAACTAACGCCTGCAACGAACGTTCTCGAGTGTAACCTTGAACTTGTTTTTAGTTGCGGCCCAATCCACAGGGTCAAGAAATCCCCCGGATGGCCGACGAGTTCGCCGATGTTACTGACCACATTGCTGGTAAGAAAGTGAAACTATGCAGGGGCGTAGCCAAGGGGGGGTTGGGGGGTTCGAACCCCCCCCCCGAAATTTTTCAGTTTTGCTTGCGTATATATACACGTACACATACAAACGCACGCACGAACATACAGAAAGTATGGTTGAACCCCCCCCCCCCCGAAAAAAATTTCTGGCTACGCCCCTGAAACTATGTGTCAGTGTTCTCGCTCGTTATCTTGTTTCCGCCGTACGATACTTACTAGTTTGGGTGTTTCTTTCGACATTTCAGTAAGAGTGCCGTTCTACAGCATCTACAAGTATGTAGATAAAGCTTGTGAAAGGTCGCGGTGCCTCATCGAGGGCGAGGCGGTGTACAACGCAGGCCACGTTGTTGAATGCGCAGTCGAGGACGTCAACGGAGATCGCATCACCGTCGAAGCTCTACAAACAAGTGCGCAAGTGCCGCCCTTTTTCACACCCCCCTGCTGATGCCCATGATCGCAGTTTGTCCCGTAATGTTGGTTCAGT
>NC_051183.1:61513054-61653053 GCF_013339695.2 Rhipicephalus sanguineus
TGACGCCTGCTGTGTGCTCATGAGTGAATTAACCGCCTTTGCAATGAGCTGACACCGTTTCACCGAAGCGTGGTACGGTGATGTGGAGCCGATCATCCCTGGCTAGTTGCGTGCAGCGCGTCGCCTACTCGGCTCGCGGAGTCACTGCTGGGCCGTTTTCTGTATACCGTATGCGCGCGTTTGTACATTCTTCGTACTTGCTTCACTCCGGACCGTGCATGGGTGTGGCGACTAGCCTCTTCGTTCAACGCGGCGAAAACAAGCATTCTGCAAGCAACGCGCACTCTACGTCTCCGAGATGCTCTCGCGGCTATACACGACGATGCGCGGTGCACTTGAGTTGTCACCTAGTCAAACACGCAGTGTACGCTCGCTGTCAGTGCATCGACGTTTCTCGGTGCCCGCGCCGCTCAACAACAGAGAGCTACTTTCGTTTCTACAAAGCAACGCGCACTTTAAAGCAGTCTCGCACGACGCGGCGGCGGCGAACTTGCGAACGGCAGCATGGCGCGCTCGTACTGCCGTCAATCCGCAGTGTATGGCGTACGCTACACGTGCAGCCGAGCAGATACCTACAGATGACTGTGATAAGGTTGTCGGCTATAAGTCATAATGGCACGTTCATCGACGGCCACCACCTCGCCTTCGCTCTTTTCTGATGCTTATCCACGAAGGCATCACCGCAATCGCGCGGAAGTCGTAATCACCGATCGACCGGTCTCTGCCGTTACCGAAAAGACGGACGACCTTTCGCGGCACATTGTGACGTCGACGAGTTTAGGGACGCAGTGAACCTTTTTGCGATGTAAAGTTATCGCGGTTATCACTTCTTGCATTTGTGCCTTCTTGCGTTCCAAGGCATTGTTTGGTTCATCGTAGGCAGTCACAGCTGCAGAAAACGGCGTCTGGAAAGGTTACCGTGCGAAAGCTGACCGCAAGGCTTCATGCTGCCTCCCTTTTTTTTTTCCCTCACTGCCATTCTGCCACTGAAGAAAAGGCTTGAAAGTGAGCGACTTCGCTCGCAGCGTCCGAAATCTGCGTGCGGTGCTCGCCGATCTGGGATAGTCGCAAATAACCATGGAGCGGGGCGCGCGCGAGCGCGCGCCCCTGTCACGTTTTCGAAGGCATGTTTCAAGTTTATTTCGCTTCGTATGCGCCATATTTTTACCGCTACCGTGTCTGAAGTGTTCGTTGTAAAAGTAGGAGGCTTTGAAAAATGTTCGCTATATGTGGACGCAGCTTCAATGGTTAGCATAGGAAAATCGTAAGTGCACCCAAATATGGTCGTTATAACCGATAGATCGTTATATATGGGATCGTTATAAGTGGGTTCGACTGTATCAGCATTTCCTAAGTTTGACACTTACTCAGAGAAGTGTCTGTATACAGAAGATTTGCTCGGCGGAGTAAAGTCAGCTTAAAAAATTGGTGTCAGTATCCCTTTAAACTGTGTAATTGTATGTTTATTTTTGTCCACCGGACATACTTTTTCTCTCCCTTTCAGTGAGGAGGTGTTTGACTTCTCGAGCGGCCAAATGACGCAGGCCAAGGCAAAGCATCTCAAGGACACCATGTGCAACGAGTTTTCGCACATATTCCAGCTCTGCCAGTTTGTCATGGTCAGTTCAGTGCACTTCCTAGTTTAGTTTGCACATTGCGTGCTGTGGCCTTATTAATTTTTTTTTATCAATACTTGGTGTACAAAACCCACCAGCATGCTTCTCCATGGGCCCTGCTTGACCGAACCCATAGTGGTGGCTGTCATGTTTGAAGTACAATATTTTCTCACGTATTGCCGACACCTTCAACAACAATACGCGAAAAAATTTTCTAGAAACGAACCCCGTGTACTGCCGAGAAGCTAGCATAGCTGTGAAGCACTGCTGTGAAGCCACCTTTGAGCACTGTAACATTGTGTTTTTAACACAAAAGTGTTTTATGCCGAGGTCCACCAAGACTTCAGTGACGTTTTTTTGTCACGGAAATGACGTAGAAAAAATTTACACGATCAGATGGCGAAGAAAAAAGGTTCCCTCAACGGGCATCGAACCCACGACCGCTCGGTTCACAACATCAGATGCCGGGCACGCTATCCACTGCGCCATGGTCACACACTCTAGATGCTTTACAAACGCGCCTTTTATATCTACCACTCTCCCGGTTGGCGGGGTGGTGTTGCCCTCTGGGAGCGGTAAGGTAAAGTAACTTGTCATTACTGTGGCCTCCGCGATTAGCACCTGCAACGCATTATACGTCCGTCCCATTCGGCGCGTTTTCAATAGAAGTTCAATTTTGTCAATGCCTTAACACACCGCGAGGTGGCGACCTTAGCGCAAGCGTCGTAAAAGCGTCGGTCTTGCTCATAGCACCACACTAATCCAAACCAAAAATAGCTCTGCGGCGCACGCCTGCCTCATCGGGCTGTAACACCGTATTCCCCGCTCATGCGCTCGCCCCGAGAAAAATCTCGGCCGGGCTACCGGTGCGGCATGACACGCTTTGCGTTTCCCTCTAGTCTGGCCGTGGTGTTCAATCACATTTTAACATGCTGCGGGATGGCGACCAAGTTCTGCGTCCAATATGCGACGCTGTTCTGGCTATCACACCTCAATCTCTGATTACGCTTTCACCGTTAACTACTACAGCTACCACAAGGGTTTGTTTAACCATTTAGCATGGACTTTAGTCGTCGGGATGGAGATGTGCTAACAATCATCAATGTAGGTGCACACACATTAAACGGTGCCATTAGCTGCCAGTCATCAATACACATTGTACAAACTCTCATATATCAATGTACAGTAAACATTCAGTTACTTCTGTAAGGGCACGCTTTACTTTTGTGTTATTCCGATTCCTATGACGGAGGGGTCAACCATGCTTTTTTAATTTTGACTTTAGCTCAAAATTTGAACATTTTTTTGTGTGGGTTATATGCGAAAAAATACGGTAAGTTTGATGCAAGCAAGGCCTTTACAGTCAAACCCCGCTACAACGAAATTGACGGTGCTCGGAAAAATGTTTGTTGAAGCGAATATTTCGTTGTAGTGAAATCGAAAAAAATATTGCTGACCTGAGCTAGTAGAACAGTGAAACTTATTTCCAAAATTCAAAAAGTGTCTGCTGCTTCCTTTGTGTCCCCAGCAGCGTCACGACGCGATTTCCATATATGCATAGCGACGCCACGTTGAAAAGCACGCAGAAACGACGGCTTCCGCGAACGAATCAAACAGGCATGGACGCGCAACACGAACTGCACAGTTGCAGTAATACGCTAACACTAGCTATTCGCCAACAACGGCGACATGCAGGCGTGCTATCGCGGAGCGATGACTTACACCTTATTCTATGCTATTCTTATCCACCACTCGCGGCTGGCTGATCCCGTTGATAACGTGAACGAATTGTTGCTCCGACCACCGGTTGCACTGGCCAAGCGCGAAAAGCAGGAAAAGCATTGGCATTGGAAAAGGCATCGTTTCGCGACTGCACCCCAGGGCTGCTCGTGTTGATAACGCGGATGTGGCGGATGTACAGTCGCTCTGACCACTAGCGAAGCGTGAAGAGCACGAAAAGCATTCGAAAGGCATCGGAAAAGGAATCGTTCCGCGATTGCACCCCTGTCGACAACTGAGCTTTGGCTTCGGATTGTCTGCGACTAAGAAGCAACTCGAGCCAGTTGCGAAAGCAGGGCACTCTGATCGCCGTCGCTATCAAGCAATGGCGGCTCCCATGCTCAGTCAACAGCGGCGGTTTCTGGTGGTTCCAACACGCGATTTAGACTTTGAATTCGTATTTTTATGTTCTAAAATGCATCAAAATGTCCGAGATTGTGTTTATTGCACGGTAAATTAAATTTTTGAGCTTGGAATGGCATCGTCAAATTTCGTTGAAGCGGAACGGCAGCAGAAAAAGTGCTCGTTGTGGCGAGCATATTTATGCATCGACTCCTATGGACTGTTGACGGGGAACCGAGAATTTTTCGTTGTACCGGAAATTTCGATGAAGCGGAGTTAGACTGTATTTTCGAACGTCCTGTTTCATTGTTATGTGTTGCATCAAGTGTACAACTCTGTACTGATGGTGATGCAATACTTTACAAGCCACGTCCTTAAAAATAATCGTAAGAATGCCAAATGAAGTGGGTCGTTGGAGAATATGTCACTAGGGGTATGCAAAACTTTTCCTTTGCACTTCATTCCCGAGCTTGCTTTGATGTTTGACCGCTAAGCTTGAGGTGGGTTTGATTCCCGGCACAGAACAGCCGCATTTCTGTGCAGGTGTAGTGCGAAAACAGATTTAGGTGCACGTCGAGATTAATTTGTAGTTGTCTACGACAGCGTGCCTCGTAATCGTTTCGTTCTTTTATTGCGTAAAATTCCAGAATTTAAGGCGTTCTTTTCTTTAAAGCCTTTTTTTCTCACTTACCTCGCAGGAGAACTCTCAAAATGCTCTTCTCGTCCACGCCACGCTTGAAACACTTCTTCGGTTTCTCAACTGGATTCCGCTGGGTTACATCTTTGAAACGAAGCTCATCAGCACACTCATCTACAAGGTGAGTCCGAGCAAGCAACCGTTTTGACAGCGTAGCCAGTCGTCCACGACAAACGCTGAATTTCTCGAGCCTCGTCTCACCTTTGTCCTTCTTCCTTGCAGTTCCTGAATGTCCCGCTGTTCCGCAATGTGACGTTAAAGTGCTTGACGGAAATCAGCGGCGTCAACGCGTCGCACTATGACGAAATGTTTGTCCTGCTGTTCACTCAGACAATGGCACAATTGGAGCAGGTGAGTCCTTCGCGCTCTACATTCCATACCTGGGTGGTGGTCAAGGGTGGTCTCGGCTATTATTACAACATTTACAGGATTCTCACATGCCCCCAATTTTCATGAGCTTAAAAAATATGAAAACAAAGGATCCTTTATGCTTTTTGCCTTCGAGTCCTCCCAGAGGAACAATCAAGGCGATGATGATTATCATTATCATCTTAGCTGATAAGGATAGTTATTATTATAACATTTTTCTTTGATGATATGATGATGCTGATTAGATGATGGCCGCAATGAATGGCTCTTGCCTTCGAGTCCTCCCAGAGGAACAATCAAGATGATGATAATGATGAAAATGATGAAGATTTTTGGTGCCATTCGTGTTGACCACAATGCCAGCTACGCTGATGGTCATTTATACCATTTGACAAGGCTTGTAAGTAGGCTTGTGCGAATATTCGAGCACTTCGAATATTGGAACGAATATTACAGTATTCGAATTCGCTTCGAAACGAATTTAAATTCTAGGAAATATCGAAGTATTTGAAATGAACAAATAGACATATAAACGGCATGTAACCCCTTGTAAAGGTGGTCTCACTGCAGTGGAGGTGTACTATACCGTAAATACACCTTTCCAGGAGAAATCCGCACTGCCACGAAGCCTCACTTCAAGTTTAAATGAACATACAGTAAAACCTCGTTAATTCAGTCACTGGGACTGTAAAAAATCTAATTAAGCGGGTTTTCAAATTAAACAAACATACAAAAAGCGGGATGCAAGGAACTTTGAATTACTGGAAGTAATCAGAGGTGGTCGTTCGCTGTTCCTGCTAGTTTGCGGCTACAAGGGTTATGTTTTCCAGCAATACCTGGCCCTAATTTTGCCGCTAAACCGGGGAAATGGTGGGCCTCGCTGCTGCCAGCGAAAAAAAAAGAAAGAGGGGAAAAAAACGGTCTCGTGGTCTGCTGCAAAGACTTGCTTCGCTGCAACACAGTGGTGAAACACGGCAGCATGTCACCTGCTTCTCGCAGCGTCAGCGCGTCATGATGCGACCATTCGCCCATTCTTTCCGGTAAAATAAAGAATTTAATAATGACCAGTGTGACGGAATTCGCAATGTTTTCTGGGTGGAAAAGATAATCATTGAAGTTTTCGAACTGAGTTTTCGAAGTAGGCGTTGCAGGCAAGTACTCCGCCAGCAGTGCAAGTGCACAAATTGCCAGAACAACCGCCATTCGGAGGTTTCCCATACATTGCAAATTCAGTCAGACCGCCCTTTATTACTTTCTCTATTTTCCCAGAAAGCATGGGTAAATCATGACACGCCGTTGAGAGAAGCATGCGTCATACTGCCCGCTTGTCACTACTGTGTTGCAGTGAAGCTCGTCTTTTCCGCAGGCGCACATTTCAGCTGACCATGAGACCGCCTTTTGTTTAGTTTTTTTCTTGCGCTGGCAGCAGCGAGGCTGGGATGCTTCACTTGTCACTCATTAGTATCGCTACATTGCATTGCCTTGTGGCTCCTAAGGGCCATCGTTTCTGCAGATTCGCGGCTAAATCGGGATCGGGGAGTTGGCACATGGCACCCAAAGTTTTTTAATTAACCGGGCTGGTACTGACCACCACTTCAAATTATCCACTCAAATTTACATTGCAAAATACGGGGCCAAGGAAATTCTTCTAATTAAAATCCTTCTAATTATGCAGGATCTTGAATTACTGAGGTTTTACTGTATTGCCCTCACATCGATTCATCATTTTTTAAATTTAAAAGCTTGTTATGTCGGCTTATATGCTCCAAGTATAGTAAATCTTAAAACGTAACATGTTTTACAGGTTATCACTTGCATTCTACCAAAAGTCAAATACTGCTATTACTCAAAGTTGCTTCCACTTCCCTTTGAACCAAAAAGAATGACATATGCATATGCCTTGTTTCAACTTTAAAAATATCGCGCTGGTTAGTTGGGTCATGGCAAATACCGTATTTACTCGCATAATTTGCGCACTTTTTTTCGCGAATTTGGAGCTCCGAAAAGGGGGTGCGCAAATTACGCGGAGATTTCGCGAGCACATCTGAAATAACGCACAATATATAGTCCTAACACGCGCGATATAATACATTGAAGAAGAAAATAAATTATAGTGCAAACGAACGGTTTTTAACAGAATTAGCACGTACTTTAACCAGCCAGATTCGGTCATGCACGGTCTAGTCAGAATCGCTGTTTGAGAAGTCCGACTGAGAATCATCGCCGCGGCCGCTGTCGCCGCTTTTCCAAAGCGCGTCGTCCTTGGTTCCGTCGAGTGCGTTGAGGCGTCTTCTTGAAGCTCTTCGCGACAATGCTGGGAGTAACGAGGTGCCACGGCACGGCGATACCGGTGGGCCTAAGCTCTCGCACATATTTGAAAAGGTACTCTTCAACGGCAGGAAACTTTCCATGCTTCGGTCCTCGGAACGGTCTCCTTCTCGGTCTTGTATTAAAAAGCGAACTCTTCTGCGGCACGGTTCCCGTTTCCGTAGGCAAATTCTATAACAGTTAGCTTGAATTTTGCAGAGTAGTTATTGTAGCCCAGCGCAAGAGAACAGTGAAAACGCAACTGGCTGATCGCGAAACCTAAACTGCCTAAACTTCCGAAATCAACGAAGGCCGCGTCGCAGTGCGGACGCAGAGGAGGAGGGTCAGCGCGGGAAAATGTTGGCGCGACTGGCCCTCGCACGCCTCCGATGCAGAAAGTAGTCCGTGCCGTGTCGCGTGCATGCATTCTCACGGCGGGAGAACGTTCGAATAGTTCCGACAACCGGTGAACAGATTTAGGTGTTCGGGTACGGTTGGTACGGTCTCGGCGGTTTCCGGAGAATAGAACGAAGTAATCAGAAGAAGGGACTTCGCACTCGCAGCCTGTCTTGTGTATGACTGCGCTCGCCTGCTCGGTGAGGGCCGCGGCCGTCCAAAGTTTCCCTGTGCGCGCGCGCCGGCGAGCTGGCTCGAGCGGGGCGGGGAGCGCAAAATATGCGAGTAAATATTTTTTTTTTAGCAAAGCTGGTTAAATATTAGGGGTGCGCAAATTATGCGAGGGCGCAAATTATGCGGGTAAATACGGTATACCCATTTTTCTTTATAATATATAATATAAACTATTCGAATTCGCTTCGAAATTCGCTTCGGACCTAAAATTTACTATTCGCACTAGCCTACTCGTAAGGCTTTTGCCTTAAGAAAAGTGCACGGGAATGTAATACTTACGTATTAAAGCATGGGGAAGATCAAGTCTTGAATAAGTCTAAGACCGCAAAAGGTTAACATACCTACCACATGCGTTGGCACCTTACGAAGACCATGTGCTCAGGGGGAGCTTCTACAAAAACTGCGTGCGATTTCACACTACCCCTTTTGGCATATTCGCTTTAAAATTGTTGCTGATAATAATGTCCACAGATTGGCGAGTATGCACACCTGACTTGCATTGCATAGCCGTTGAGAGTGCAGCAACTCTTGTCCTTGGCAGATGTTGCCCCCGACGACGGTCATCAAGGAGGCCTACTCCAACGGCCAGGATGACGAGCAGAAGTTCATCCAGAACTTGAGCTTGTTCCTGTGCACCTATCTCAAGGAACACGGTGCGCTCATCGAGAAGCGGGCCGACCTTCTTGAAGTTCTACACGCTGTATGTTGGCATTTTCTTTTCGCAAGCATTGAAATTTAGGCAAGTTAAACTTCTTTAGGGGTCGACCAGAGCAACAGGTACACAGTGACAAGAAGTCTCAAACACAGCACCCATGTTAACTGTGGCTGTTGTTTTGCTTAAACATAGAAGTGTCTCGGCATTGCATTGAGAATGATGAACTTATTGACTTGTTTTTAGGTGACTACATATTCTTAACCAGTTGTCATGTGCTAACCCTTATCTGGTACGTGTGCTTGTCTATTTTTGCTTGACCTGGTATCCTGGTCAAATATTCATACAGTCGAATCCCGCTATAACGAATGCCGCTACAACGAAATTTTCGCCACAACGAATAATTTTCGATTCCCCATCAGCCGCCCATAAAAAACAATGCGAAAAATGTTTCGTCACAAGGAATACTTTTTCTCTGGGTATTTCTACTTGAACGAAGTTTTCGTCAGTGTCGCCACGTAAGGAAAAGGAGCTTGCCTAGGATTGCCGCGAAATTCCGCTAGAAACTCGACCATTTCTCGTTGCCAGAGCCGTGCGGCCGCATTGCAAGACCTGTGTCTTCTTCGGAGACATGCTTTCTGCCACCACACGCACATCGCGGTAAATTTTTCACCATTTAGATGCTCCGCGACAGACTGTCTATCAGCCATGATGCTGCCGGCGGGTTTGATGCGCGTGTGGGCCGCGGAAGAATTGTTCAAGAACTCCCGCCATGTTTTTGAAGGAGCACTCAAAACAAAACTACTGCTCCTCGTCACAAGCCCTGCAATCGTGAATGACATCCACGCCGTTTTGAAGGCACACAAGCGGCCACCTAGTCCAAGCGTAACTACATTCTGCTGCAACCGCTGCGAACACAAATGCAGCCGTGTCGCCGCGATGATGGGCGACCACTAAAGTACGTGCGCCTCCAACGTACGCGCACCGACTCAAAGCAGTGCTGCGTTCAAAACCGCGATAGACGTGATCACAGATAGCAACGGCACAGTTCTGAAGGCACGCGCACGATCAGCCACACAGATTGAAAACGGAACTACCGTTTGCCGCAACCGCTGCGCAGAAAACCGTGGTCGCTATCGTCGCGATCATCGATAGCGAATACGCTCAAGTACGCAGCTAACACATTGGAAGAAAGATTAAAGGCAATCAAGTCTTAAAACGGCACGAAGCATTTCGGTTTTCCTTTCTCTCGCTTATGACTGTAGTAGTGCGGAGCTTCGGCACTTCGTTTTCAGTTAGCGAATTAGCCTCTAGCGAACATTGGCACGCTCCTTCGTGGCGCTATGTGCTCGGCACGCTTCAAGGGTAGCCTGCATATTGTATTTGCTTGTGTATAACTCACGTGTATAACTCGCGTATTGACGCAAAGTCGCCTTCCTTGCATTGCCGTAAAGCCAACTTGCGCACCGAAATATGCGTATAACCCGCACCCCGAGTTTAGCACTAAATTTTCTGTATATTTTCTGCGTGTTATACGCGAGAAAATACATTCACACGACGTGCGGCCAAGTACGTGCGAATTAGCGAGAATTCAATGCAAAAGACAATGCATGCGCTTGCCGGGACCAAAGGACGAGTCATAATCATCAGATCTTCCTAACTTTTGTGGTCTATAGATGAAATTTCACTGCAACGAAATTCCGCGACTACGAACTTTTTCGCGCGTCCTGCCAATTTCGTTGTAGTGGGATTTGACTGTATACTCAAACCTCAATATAATGAACACAGATATAACGAATTATTCATTGTAATGAAAGTAAGTGAAGAATAGTCTTGTCATAGATATAGTGTTACAAATATACATTTATAACGGATTTTTGGATATTAACGAAGTTATTTTTGTGTCAGATGAGACTTTGTTACCATGAGGTTTGAGTGTAGGTGCCAGATGTGTGCCATTCTCTGTTGATCAGATATGCCGACCCTGCAAAGTAATTAATCATAAGAGAATAGGTGACTTGTGAAGCTGCAGCTAATGGAACATTAGCAGTCAATCATTGCTGCCTGTGGCTCATCCTCAGCAGCAGCTAGGCGTGCCTGCGATTCAGTCTGCGCGTTGCATGCACTGCAGGCGTTACATTACCTGCTGCTCATCTCCGAAGTGGAGGAAGTGGAAATCTTCAAAATCTGCCTGGAGTATTGGAATGCGTTGGCCTCGGACCTCTACCGGGAGATCCCTTACGGCCTCGGGACGGGTGCCCCGCTGTACGTGGGTGGGGAGCCAGCCCGGAGGAGCCCCGGCTCTCCGCAGTCTGCGAGGCGCCTTCTCTACGGACCCGTCCTCACCAAGGTACGTAAGCAATAACTTGTCCGAATCTTGCGTTAAAGGGATAACTGAACGAAACCTATGCCGGCGAGATTTTCAGCCAGGGAAGAGCAGGATGTAGAGGACAACTGAAGAAAGGGAACTCGGAACAGTGTGGGCGTAGGCCAGTTGGTGATTCGTGATTGGCAGAGGTAACCGCAGAAGCACGCGGTTCGCAGAAAGAGACAACACGAAGCGGTACTGACAACTAATCATGGACTTTTGCAATTACCTTTGCCAATCAAGAAAGGGAAGTAGCTGGACAGGAAAGCACGCTTGACATCACGGCTGCCACGCACTCACTCTCCAAAAAGTACAGCCAACTGTTGAAAAATATGTGAAATAAACTCCGTTCAGTGGAACAGTCGTGTTTTTCGAGTGAAGTTTCGATGCTTTTGTCATTTTTTAACATTTTTGCTCAGTATCACGTTTAGGAATTCAGGCTCATTCTTGCAATACTTCTTGGAAGTTCTTCAAAACAGAAATCCTGCAGCTGAAAAAGTTGCACTCCTTTGTATCTGCACGTACTATTGCAAATCTGGCGTGAAAAGGTGTTTTTTGTTTTCTCTTTTTGCAGAGTTTGTAAAAAAAAAAGTCCTTAATTGGTAAAACTGCCATATTCAAGTCTCGTAAAGCCCCTGAGTGTCGTAGAGTGCACTTAACTTGAGCTTTGCTTTGAGTTACTCTTAGTAGATTTGAGTTGCACATTCTATAATGAGGTTTGTGCCAGCCAAGAGTTGAGCCAGTCCATTTCACTTAGCATCTTTGTGGTAGGGAACCATCTTGTTGAGTCTAATATATAGTTGCGCTAAGCGAAGGCACGAAGGACTAATGACAAGGAGAACAAGACAGCTAAATTAGAATGTCGTACCAACTAGCCCAAGTTGAAGCTTTGCTGTGCGTCTTGTTTATGCTGACTGGTGGTGGTTTATTTCATGTTTCATGTGCGGTCAACAATACGTTTGCTTGGTTTGGCAGCATTTTATTTTCAAGTTGTTAGGCTTCATGGTTCCGTAATCTTGAAAGATTATTGGTAGCCCTTGGATATATTTTTTTCCCAACAAAAGCTGCTGTCGGTACTGTTCGAGTCGGGGGCTTTCAAGTTTCGCTCTGATGCCGATAATGAAGTTTCTTTTTTTTTAATTCCTCTTACCCCTTTCTTCAGTTGCGGTACATAATGATTGGCCGTATGGCAAAGCCCGAAGAGGTGATCGTCGTCGAGAACGAGCAGGGTGAAGTGGTGCGGGAATTCATGAAGGACACGGATGCCATCCAGTTGTACAAAAACATGCGGGAAACACTTGGTGAGCACTACTTTAGCCTCTCTTATATACTGCATGCTTATTTCGTGTTTGTGTGAAAGTTTCGTGAAAGTATTTTTGACCATTCTAAAGTGCTTTAGCATTGTGCTTGAGACACTGCAGCTAACCATCAGATCGCTTGATAGTCGGTGCATTGTCTTGTCTGTTTCAACAATCTGCACAGTTTTTGTCATAGTGAACATAAACCAATTATGCCCATTGTTAGTTAGTTAACCCTTTCAATGCTAGCTATGAAGAACTGTCTGTAAATGCGTAAAATTTACACATTATTTCGAGGTGCTCAATTATCTATTGCAACAAAAATAGGTCATAATATGTTGATTAATGTGTTTTGTGGTGGTTAACCTTAATTAAATTGTAATTATCTATTTATCCTGATGACATTCATGTGTAACTGTACACTGCAAAATTAGGTTAAATGAAGACACGGTTATTACACAGAAGGTTCAATTCATGCAAACCTCAGTGTATCTTGCTCTTTCTTAGCCACTAGTCGACACATCTAGCAAAAAGAAATTTTGTACACAAATCTGTACAAAGCTTCTCAGAGGGTTAACGAGGTTCCACTGTAAGCATCTTTGTTTTGGTGACGTGTTAATACCTCTGCTTGGGCAAGTTTGTGGAACTTATCACGTGTTAAGCAACATGAGAAGACAAATGCTGTGCTAAGAAAATGACTGGGGTCATCGTAACATCGAGTTCCAAGGTGACACTGGAGGAAACAACTGAAAATATTCTGCCGTGCATGTTCTTTAAAAACACTAACATGGATACAATGAGCAGACTTATGATATGGAACTGCACACTGAAGCGAATGCTTCGAACTTGTATTAAGTACCGTATTTACTTGAATCTAAGCTGCCTTTGATTGCAGGCCGACGCCTGCAATTCGCAAGGCCAGAAAAAAAAAAACTGAACTTACCTTGAATGCAGGCCAAATTAAATAAACACCGTTTTATCGGCAGAAAACCCAGCATTTTTACTGCACAAGCGCACGCTCTATAGGCGCGTACTACGTAGAACGTTTTATTCGTCGTCGTCCGCAACGTTGCTGTTGTCTTTGTCGCTAACTTCATCCCAGAGGGCATTGTCCTCGCTTCCGTCCATCGCATTGAATATAATTCAGGCGAAGGCCAGGGAAGTTGCCTTCGTGAAGGGTGTCACACGAGCCAATTTTAAAGCAAGCAGGGGGTGGGCAACGCGCTTCACGAAACGGTTCGGGTTCAGCCTGAGACGACGGACCTCTGTGTGTCAGAAGCTGCCCACTGACTTCGAGGAGAAGCTTGTCAAGTTTCAGCGATACATGATGGACAAATGGCGGGAAAAGCACTACCAACTGGGGCAAATTTCAAATGCCGACCAGACCCCGAAGTGCGACATGCCAATGGCATACATCGTGAACAAAAAGGGTGCGAAGGAAGGCAAGCTTAGGACGGCGGGCTAAGTAAAGCATTGAACAACAGTAATGTTGTGCTGCAGTGCCGATAGACGAAAGCTTTCCTCATCCATAATTTTTCAAGCACAGGACTGTACCTGATCATGTAGCGCAAAATTTGACACTGGACAAATAAAGCTTCCAAAGCCTTAATTTTATGCAGAAGGTCACTGGAAAGAATGACCTCCGGTACACATCTATTGTGTATGATGGAGACCGTGATACCTTCCTCACTCTTTCTGAAGAAAAAACATATGGATTTACACTCAAACCTCGTTATAACGAAGTTGAAGGGGAGCCGCAATTATTTCGTTATATCCATTATTTCGTTATATCAATTATAACAGTTTATGGCAATGTATGCTCAGATGGGCGCACACCTATAGACCGTTTTCACGGAGAGGAGGAGCGTAGCCTCGAACCGGTATATTTTCACCGCTTTCTCTCTCTCCACCTCGGCCGACCGCTGCCGCTGGTGTGTGCGGATTCCGAGTTTTGCACTGCGTGGTGCGTGAGAGGTCAGCGTGTTTCCATTTTTCGACGCGCTGAAGCAATTGTGCTGCCGCAAATCGAAAAGATGGACGAGGACAGGTTACCCAGCTACCATTGCGCTGTGTTTGGCTGCGGCAACAGCAACGGAAGTCTGAAGGACTGGCAGCCAAGGCATGCGAAGTGCACAATGCTTTTAAATGACTTCGCTTCTCTCAGCTCGCACGCCTTCTCCCGCAAATGGTATATTATATGTGGTGTCTTCACTTATGGCCACATTTTCAAGTCATCAAACCAGCTTGTGATTGTGCTTGGGTGCTGGTACACTTTATCATCTGCACCAAAGAGAACCAATGTCAAGGCTGACGATTAATACACAAAATGTTTGGCCAAGAGTTGTTCTCTCATAACATCAACCTCTCTGATTTCTATGCTACGGCACGTGATTTACAATGCCTGCGGCTAGAAAATGTTCCATCTTTCTGCGTGCAATTTCGAGGTTATCGAATTAGCACTTTCCAATCTACATGACAGAAAGGCCTGCATGACATGTGTGCTTTGGCGCAGGTACGCGTCTCGAACGTTTTGTCGAGAGCATGTTCTTTCCCGACTTGACAATTTGTGACGATAACTAAGGTAGCGTTATGACAACCGCACCTTTTTTTTTTTTTTTTCGCGCGACAACCTGGGTATCGTGAATAATCGGCCCAGGTTCGTTAAAGCCAGGTCGTTACTTGGACACGTGCGCTTGTCGTAATGCTTCTCAAATACTCGCCAGAAAACAAATTGACAATAATGTTACCAAAAGCAGGCGCCCTTTCGGCCTATCGCTAGTGGCGGCGGCTCGCGCCGAAGCGAACTTACGCCATGTCATGCTTCCAGATGTGCAACAGGCTTATTTTCATTTTATCATCGTGTTGTTTCTACGCCGAATTTTGAGCTCACCCGTCGTACATTTGTTTCTTATCTTGTGCAACGATCAGAGGCCACAAGCTTTTAACTACGACGGCGACACGAATGAACACAGGGATCGGTGTTTGTGCTCCTGTCGTTCCATGAACATTGTATTACGACGTGCTAAGCGGAACCAAATGGTCTGTTAGGGATTATAGTTACTTTTAACTTGCATAATCACGGCTCGGAAACCCGAGAGTCATCTTAAACATTAATGCGCGCACCTAGCGCGCAGCCGGACAATGGCCTACATGTTCGCTCGTCTCCATTTACGTTTCTCCGATTACTTCGAGAGTTGTCCTAAATTTAACGCTCTCTTATAGCGCATATTCCAAGAACCACACCGAGGTCAGCTATAACAAAACATACAAAGCAATTGCCAGTTTACAGATGCTGCTTAAGAACTGCATTGGCATTCTACTCATCGTGGGCACTGCTGCGGGTACGTCGCGTGGGCCGCCGCTGCTTGCTGTTTCAGCCATTTGAAGCTGACAGCTTAGCGATTATTTACCAGCGCCTTTACACCCGCGAAGCATTGCTCTGTTTTGCCCGTGTACCGCGAAGAACAGCGATACCTTGTGAACCGAGCGTATACGCTGCATACACCGCCGCGGAACCCCACACACCGGAAGGGCGGCGAAACATCGCAGACGCTAGACGGCGCTGCGGCGGTGGCGAGCTTTAAAAATGGCAGCCTCCTTGTGAAATTGGTGTATAAGCATGCAAAGATGGAAACCGCCTCGCGGCCCGATGTACCGCTACGCGACCACGCATGCGACGGAAAATAAACAGAAGACAAATATTTTGCTTTCTCAAAACGCACACTGGCTATTTTATTGTACGCTAGACCTAACCGAAAAAAAGTCCGTGATGCTTCTTTGTTTCAGACATCACAAGCGATGGATTTCCTTTTCAGCGGTGGCCACCGCGTTCATGCCATTCTCGCCGTCGTCATGGGCGCCGAAGAAACTACGTAGGAGGTCGACTGCATCGAGCGCCTGCGATGACGTTGGCACATCGAACGTGTGTGCATGGGAAACCACGGCGTCTTCGTCGTCGCTTGCGTCGGTTCGTCCGGTGACATCTGCGACGATAGCATCGTCGGTCGGCTCCTCCGTAGTGACCGCGTCGGCATCAGCGTTAACATAATCGTAGAAAGAGTCATCTGCCGCAACAACACCGGCGTCACTGAGTGCCTTCCACGACGCTTCAACCATATTTTCACCCACAGCAGTCCCGTCACCTTCGGCACTACTGGAGTCGCACGTGGCCACTTCGCGCAAGGCATGCCTGAAACAGTTGCCTATTGTGCTAGCGGAAACGCTTGTCCACGCGGCTTGCAGCATTTCGATAGCCATGTACAAGTCCACTTTTGTTTCTCGCCGCAAACTCATGTTGAGGAGCACGCGATCAACCAAACGTTTGCGGTAGCCTGCCTTAAAAGACATAATTATCCCTTGATCAAGCGGCTGGATGAGGGAAGTACAGTTGGGCGGCAAAAACAAAAGTTCAATATTGCGAAGTGCAACAGTTGTGTGGTGGGCTGTGCAATTGTCCAGTATTAAGCACACCTTGCGGTTCTGCTTACGCAGTTCCTCGTCCCAATTCTGCAGCCATTCCACAAAGATGTCTCGTGTCATCCACGCTTTGCGATTTGAGACATATCGGACCTTCAGATTTTGCTTCCCTTTGAAGCATCGAGGTGATGCGCTTTTGCCGATCACGAACGCCGGCATCTTCTCCGATCCATCCATGTTCGCGCAAAGCAGCACAGTAATTCTTTGCTTGCTGTGCTTGCCGCCGTGGCATAGCTCACCTCTGAGTGATGGAGTTTTGTTCGGGAGCATTTGAAAAAAGAGCCCAGTCTCATCGGCATTAAAAATGTCCTTACAGGCGTATTTTTCTTCCAAAGGTTGAAAACTTTCTTTCACCCACGCCGCTGCAGACTCGGCATCAACAGAACGAGACTCGCCCACTACTGTTCTGCCAACGATGTCATGTCTTTCCTTAAAGCGCTGTAGCCAGCCAGCACTGGCAACGAAATTATCGTGGCCCATTATGCAGGCAAAATCCCTTGCCTTCCTCTGCAAAATTTCGCCACTTACTGTCACATTCGCAGCTCTAGCATTTAAGAACCATTTGTAGACAGCATCTTCGACAGGCTTGCACGCCGCAGTTCGCAGCTTCTTGCGGCTGCCTTTCACACCGTGGGTAACGGCATTTGTAATTGCCTCACGGCTGGCGAGAATGGTAGACAAGGTGCTCACCGCAATGCCGAAGGCTTGGGCCACCCGAGATTTCTTCGTCCCCGACTCGACAGCCTTTACAATGGCTACCTTTTGCTCTAACGATATAGTTTTTCGTTTGCGCTTTCCAGAGCCTTCATCCATGGCGACGTGACCGTACACAGGCGACCGCACTTAGCAGAGGTCCGTCGTCGAAAAGCATGTGTACTGTGGCACTGTACAAACACGCTGACAACACTCGAGCGACAAACCACGACTGCGCAGGAGGGAGCCAGGCCTGGCGCGAACCGGTTCTTGAAAGAGAGGGAAACTGGGGAAACCACCTTGCCCCGCTTCTCTCAGTCACGTGGCCCGCCCGAGTGCTCGCTCCCGCTGGCTGGGCGAGGAGGATAGCGTTCACAGCCGCGCATGGCGTGGCTGGTCGACGCGGGAGTTTTGAAAGAGCCGCGCTGAACGAGTGTCAAACTCCGCAGAAAACGATATACTTAACGCATTGTGGTCGGGTTTTTTTCATTTTGATAGATTAATATAGTTCGTTATATCCATTTACCGGTCAATTTTACTTCGTTACAACGAGGTTTAATATGCATGGTTCTCAATGGAGTTTTCAAGGGGAATTTCATTTACTTCGTTATATCCATTATTTCGTTATATCCCGTTACGTTATAACGAGGTTTGAGTGTATTCCATTGGCTAAAGAAGACTGTATAAATCATGTCAAAAAGAGGATGGGTAAACACTCTGCCAACACCTGTATCAAGAAGCAAAGAAGATCAACCACTTGGAGGATGGGGTGGCCTGACTCAAGACCTTATTAATAGACTGACTAATTATTATGGTATGGCTATACGTGACAACATTGACGTTGATGACACGCAAAAGACCATAATGGCAACATTCTATCATGTCGCCTCGAGAGATGAAGAGCTGCACCACGAATTCTGCCCAGTTGGGTCCCTGAGCCGGTGCAAGTACCATGCTGCAGAAGCTGAAGGCAAGGCTCCACCACCACACTAGTATAAATTGGCAGCACTGCACTGCTGCCAGTCTACCAAAACCTGACCACCCTCAGCTGCTTGGCTGTTGCCAAAACAAAAAAAACTCGAAATGCAGCCGAGAGTTTTCATTCAATAGTTTGGTCAATTCTACCAGAAGAGCTAAACGCTTCACTGATTGCCGCCGGAACAGCTGTCAATGAGGCAGTCTGCAAGTATAATACTGGCACTCTCCATGCTTATAGAGAGTTTTGTGCATCACTTGGCTCGACGCCTGGAAAGCACTCCATTCAAAGAGCTGCAGAGAAGGATGCAATACGGGAAAAAATGGCATCAAAAGTGCACCAAAGCAAGCACCAAATGCTGAAGAGACCTCGCATCATAAGGACACTAAAAACTGTGGTCCTGGTGCATTCTAGGTCATTGGACGCAAGGTGAAACTTCGAGAGCCGTTTGTAGTGTGCACGTACCTCACAGGAGTACGGCCACTAGCGTGGGTTCGGACTTAGCGAGCCACAGGGCCGCGTCTGCCGTCGCCTCGCGTGAACTAGCGCACCGCTGCACACGCACGTTCGAGCGCAAACAAGGCGCCGAGCGTAACGCGGCAAGTACACAGTACTGCTCTCGAAATCCGCAACACTTTATTGCCTGCGGCAGCTCCACAAAACGCAGTACAACGCCCGCTCCCAAAGGCGGCGGGAGAAGCAAAACAGGCTTAACCACGCCACGGGCGAAAGTACAACACAATGGGTGCCGCTAGCACGTCTCCGCGGGCAAAAGGGCTCACGGCGACACGCCGCTGAGAGAAACGTTCCCTCGCGACTATGCTGCGTGCTCTCACGATCAGCGACCAAACAGGGCCCGATCGCTCGAGCAAGGGCAAACTCCGCTCGCGTTGGCTTCGATAGATACGGTTTCGGCGTAGTAAGACCACGCGCGAATGCACCGCACCGCTCTTCAGCCTAGCGTTCGGAAAGGACAACGTAAGGTAAGCGCTCGCCGCTGGCGCAAGGCACCGTTGGCGAACTCCGTCCGAGCGAGCCCAAACAAAGGAGCCGACGGACAGGAAAGAAAAGACGTGCTCACCTTACGAGGTCCAGAGAGGGTCTGACTTCCCCGCCGCGCGCAACGTCTCGCGAAACTCGAACGTGGCGCCACCGTCGCGATCCGGCGCCGGGGTGAGGGGGTTAACGTCACCCCCGCTCGCCCAGCGCCGTAGGACGGCGGAGGAGGGGAGCGACATGATCGGACATGAGGATGGCAGAAACAGGCGAAAAACCCGCGCAATGGCGACGGGCAAGCCTCAATCCCCACACGTTTTCTCAAAAGTGCCTTTTCGCCAGCCTGCCGAGTTCGCGCAGCCATTTTCTTCGTAAACGTTTGGCCTATTTTCGCTCAGTTTCTTTCATCATGTTTTTTAGACTACAATGCATGTCATGACATTCTTTCTCATTTTGACGCTTTGTAATTTGATGATGTGACTAGTCGTTCACCCCAAAAGTGTACCTGATTTGAAGGTAGCAAAAAGAATCGCAATGCAAGAATATTGTGTTGCAAAAAAAAATAAAGCAAGAATGTCACGACACTCAGCGTGCATTTAACTATGCAACAAATATTCACCTAGCCTTCTAGTGCATTTTTTAAACTCTCCAGTCATTGCGCAAAGTGCAAAGGAATGCAAGAAATAAAAATTTAATTGAATAAAAAGTGGTGAAGATATCACTCTGAAACTTTTTTGGAAGCATCAGGGAGACATGCTGAATATTTGTGCCAATTTTCATTCAGAAAGTTGGTTTTCCAAAACCACGTCCCCCCTTAAAGGCCGTGCTGTAGTGGCACCGCTTGGTTGGTGCCATCGCTTCTAAAGCACAGTTGGTGCAGGCGTTTCACGAGCACGTGTGTAAGGCACGACTACACTGCACGATCGCTTCCAGAAAACTGACCAACTCCGCGCTCGCGCCTCTGCAACCCCCACGTCACACGACAGGAGGAGAGAGGGTGCCAAAGTGCATGGCATTCGCCGGCGCTGTAATCACGTGACCCGATCCACCTTTGCCGGTGTGAAATCTCCCGGCTCGATGACCCTCGCTGCATGAACGTGGGACTGCGAGATTTCGGAACAATAGACAGTGCGAAGCAGACGGCGCGGTCGGCCCGAGTTGTCATGGAGACCACTACTCGGCCGCTGAGCCTGAGCGACCTCGTCGCCATGTAGCTACCGTAGGATGTCGTGAAAATGAGCCTCGGACGCGCGTGCAGAGCAGTCTGCATACGGTAGCCTGAGATCGGCGCATGGTGAGCCGCCATGCCGCTAGCGCGGCCGAGCCTTTAGGTAGGTGGTGGCTGCGGTCAAATCATGGTACTCGAATCTAAGCCTACCCCCCCACTTTTGCACATTGTTTTTTCGGAAAAAAATCGGCTTAGATTCGAGTAAATACGGTACACAACACCCCTCCCTACAGTTGGATGGAGAAGGGTTGGCAGTTCAATACTGACTGTGTGTGCATTCTCCCTTTCCTTTTGCACTGTCTTGCTGATGTGCTTTGCTTTTGTTCTTTCTTTGCAGTGTATCTGACTCATTTGGACTATCTTGACACGGAGCGAATCATGACGGAGAAGCTACACTTTCAGGTCAACGGCACGGAGTGGTCTTGGAAGAACCTCAACACTGTACGTAGCACTGAGACTTTTACGGGGACATAGGGCACGCCGATGTGTTTTCGAATCTGTAGAAATTCGATTCTACACTGCTTGGGTGTATAGGGCACGCAGTTATCTAATGTGAAAGTGAAACCTATACCAACTTGCCCGATTTTTTTGTCCTTTTAAATTGTCACCACAGAGTTTTCTGCAATGTTTACTAGAGGTAACTGTGGCACTGCAATTGTTCAGCCACCATAGGAATGATGGGTAGCACACGGATCTGCTTAGTATTTGTGCTTGCGGCTTCGAGTGCACTTGTGGCTCTGTTTATTGTTTTGTTTTGGCTTTTGTTTTGGATAAAAGGATGGCTTGTTGTGAAGATCCTGAGCTGGTTTGAGTTGGTGAGCCTAAAAGGGTCAAGGTGGGGAAGTGGGGCTGCGGAACTTTAATAATTACCAGTTTTAAATGTCAAAAAAAGCCACATGGAGCAGAATGAACGTACTGGCTTAGGCAAATCCATGTACTGCCCATCATTCCCATGCTGGCTGAAGCGCCTTGCGTTGCTGCTCCCTTAGACACTAGTGCCAGATTTTCCTCTAGTGTAATATTATGGTATTAATTCCTGACACGCAGTCTTCTACACATTCTGTGACAGAACGTAACACATCACAAGAGACTGAGAGGGAGCAAACGGCCAATAGGCATAGTGGAAGTGCCCCGGAAGAATGCGTTGCGTTTTGATTGTCTGCTGGGGGATCGTATAATGAATTCAGAAACGTTTTCGACGTATCAAGAAATACAGGATTCTTATAACGTAATACCAATATTTGGGGGCATTGTTTTTCAAAGCCTGAAATTTAAGGGCGCGATGACTTTAACAACTTTTTGGGTTAATGTCTTGATTGGGCGTAGGTGGCGTCGCAGTTTCGCGAGACGTTTGGTCGGGGCACTGGTAGCCATTTTTACACACTGTCGGCATGGGATTGGATTAAGCCAGACACAAAGCAAGCTAATACACTTCTCCGGTCCAAGTCATCTAGAGACCGTACTATATCCGTTCTATCAAATGGAACGGTGACTCCGTCCGTTAGGTGCCTGTTCATTGCCCAGCAGACAACACAGTGATAAACGGGACTGCCTCTTACGGTTGCTGTTCTTGCGTTTGACCGTTGGACGAGCCTGAACCAATCCCGTGCGACGCGATAGAACATTTTGTCGCAGAACGTGTGCAAAGATTGGGCCTCAGTCTGTTGCAAGTTGTTGCATGTATCCCAAACCTGACGGCGACCCCTGACCCTCGTGCGCAGCTGTGCTGGGCCATCGGCTCCATCAGTGGGGCAATGCACGAAGAGGACGAGAAGCGGTTCCTGGTGACGGTCATCAAGGACCTGCTCGGGCTGTGCGAGCAGAAGCGCGGCAAGGACAACAAGGCCATCATCGCCTCCAACATCATGTACGTAGTGGGGCAGTACCCACGCTTCCTTCGCGCCCACTGGAAGTTCCTCAAGACTGTCGTCAACAAGCTCTTCGAGTTCATGCACGGTGAGTCGGCACAACGTTTTTCCTCCCCCTCTTGCTGCCGTGCTCGTACCTGCTAACTCTCGCAATTTGCCCGGGAGACCCCCGATTTCGAAAATTTCGAAAAAAAAAAAAAATCTACAGTACTGCTATGCTCGCGAGTAATCACGAGACCACTGCCGCGGCACCCCGTCGCGCCCGCTGTAACTATGCAGCGCACAAGCACTTCTGGCACGATTGCGCCATGGTTGGTACTAAAGTATGGCCAAGCTCTGCGAGTAGCAGGTGCTCACCGGTGTTGTACTGCGTCAGGTTGACTGACGGATAGTAGCGAAACCCAGATAGCGCATTTTGAAGCAGTTTCAATTAGCTAAGCACCAAGCAGTGTCTGCCAAGGCGTCTAGCTTGCGAGGCACCTATTAGAGAAAGTGCGCACTGGCCAGCGTGCCAGTGGATTTGGAACTGACAGTATGAATCGGTAAGTACTGTGGTAGAAAGTTCAGTGCAAGGCAAGCAACCCACTCAGGTCCGTAGATTTCGAAATAGCGCGGGCTTCACCAAACCGTGTGCCGCCTCATATGAACATGGGAAGAAATAAAATATGCAGATGACCACTGATCGAGACAGGAAGTACTAAGAGGGCTTACTTAGGTGTTTCCGAAGTGAGATAAATTTATATCTGTTGTTTATTGAGCTCGAAATTAACAATATAAACATTACCGAGGATGCATTCGGGATCACAAAATCAGCCATTAGCCGTGCCCATTTAAGTTTGCTGAGAGGAGAGCGAACCATTTTCAGCTGTCCGTGAAATGAAAGTGCAAACTCCGTGCACTGTGCACTGCTATATTTGACTCGCATGTTCACAAGAGCCCCGACTACCGATCTGCAGTGAATCCCGAGTATGTTCAAAAAGTGTCGCAGGGCCCCTTTGAAGTGACCATTTGGGATAAAAACGATATCTTTTTGTATGTTCAAAAAGTGTTGCAGGGACCCTTTGAAGTGACCATTTAAGATAAGGACAGTTTTGTTGAGTGATCGCAGGCGTTGGCCGAAACAATTTTTTTCTGACCCCACTAATTATGCTCAAAGATTGCCAAAAGCTTTATTTTCAATCACTTTTAGTCACAGGGCCACTTCCTCATCCCCACATACACTGTCAATTTCAGACACTGCTGTCAGTGCTGCCTTACTTACTAGCATTTCCGTGATGCTACCTTGCACACCGTAATTGACATGTAACTTGCACCCCAACCCTAACTCCGAATTTTCTGTGTTTTTTGTGTCGGTTATACGCGAGGAAATATGGCATAATGAAGAGGCTTATGTGCTAAATGTGGCTTGATATACTGTAGAATCTTGGAACCTCAACGGGCCGGGAAAATTTGGTCTTATTAGGGAGTTCGGTTTACCGAGAACGATGCGTAGAGGTGTAGTGCCATCTGTCACACACCCTGTCAACATTGTGAAGTATGTTAAGCATAAAGAAGTGAATGTATTAACTAGTCTGTTCCTTGGTACAGGATACAAACGATGTCAGTTTGATAGCCTAGGCTTTGTGAGTTTTGGCTTCACTGAGGTACTGGTGTTGTTGTGGGAAAAACATAGCCCCTACTGTCCCTGTTGGTGGCCAAATAACATGCACTTGTGCATCTAGGTTCCTTGTCACTGTTTTTTTTTAGAGATGGCTGTCTGGGTAGGTGTTCCGAGAACATGTATTCCAGGCTTTCCCTATGTTGCTGAAATATCTTTTAAAGCTTAATTGTTTGGTGCCATTTAGAGCGAGTTGCGAAAACTTTGGTTTTCACAGCTTACATGCATATAAAATGCACCGTATCTCGAAGCAGAGCATAGTCGGCAAAAACTCCGCAGCTGCGCAGAGAGGTGTGAGAGGGAGTGCTGGCGCATTGTCTGCACTCCCACCCATGCAATTTCTTATTTGCCACGCATAGTCCATGACTCGACACCAAGCTTTGCAATCCTGTTCATCACCAACGCTTTACAGGATTGCGCAGTGCACTCAACTTTCTCGGTCTGACACAATCACCGGCTCGTCTGAGCACCCCTGGCTAGTGTTATATGTATCAGCACACCTTAATTGCCTTACTCTTCGTAACCAACTTTTACTGCCATCCTTACTAAATACAGCTATGGCCTTTCAGTGGAAAATTTGCGTTTGAAAGATAAGGTTTATTTTTCTAGCAACCTTTCCAATACGTCGCATCTATAGCACACGCACTGCGGTACCCGAGAAAATACTTGAGACGGCAAACTTTTTCAACACAGGTGAGTTTCAGCCGTATTTCATACAGCTCACTGCATTGATGATTTGCGAATATCTCAAAAACAAAGGACGGCAAATGCTGATGACATCAAAAGGGAACATTCGGCTGTGTTCGTAGTGCATTATTCATGCTTAGCTAGATGTCAAGGTAAGTCTTTGGAAATGAGAAAAAAAAAATTTGCGAGACCATTTGCTGTGCATGTGTCCTGCAATTTCTGGGGCGTGCAGTACAAAGAATTACTTCGTGTTGCTGGTCACAAAACATTTTTTTTCAAAAAGTTATTGTTCAGTTTTCTGACAGTACCAGTTTGGATCAAAATAGCCATACATTGAGCGAGTTTGGTATGCACAGCGATGAAAGTTCAGTTAGCCCTTAAATTGTGGCATTTCAATCTATGGGCACTCCACCACTCACTTAGGTGCTCAATTTGGCCTTCCTGTGTTGACCTTTGCGATGTAACCAACAGTACGTACAATGCATGTTTTCTATCGTTGGTGTGGCCTTTGCGATGCACACGTACAAGATGTGCCTTCTGCTGTTGAACACAGGGACGGTGTTCGTGAATATGATACCTGTCTTAGATTGCAATGTTTTTTTAGCATGTTTCTTGTAGGTGGAGAACTTGTGTTCGTTTCCCTTGATATGTCACTGTGCGACGTGTTCATTGCCATCTTTAATTCACGTTTAGAAACTTATCTAAGTTCAACTAGAGGCAGCTTTTGCACAGCCAACTGACCTATCTGTGTTGCTGTGGAAGGCTGCAAAACTTCGCTGAGTCTTTCTTCATTTTGGGAGCACATAGGTATCACTGGGATACCTGGGAGTAGGTATCACTGGGATATCAAGGAGCAGGTATCACTGGGATACCTACTCCAACCATTCTGTTACGTTTGTTCATGCTTGTGAACATTCTTTTTTTTCCTTCCGTTCGCAGGTCTGAGTGAATGTCTTTTGGCCTTGTTTGGATGCGTGAATGTGTGTCTTGAGTTGTGCGATTTGGACAAATGCTAGGCAGTGCGGTCGTATTGGTTGAACAATACTAACTAGCTTGCTATAATGATTTAGGGTCATGTAATGGGTGTAAACGCTGTATCTGTTGGTAGCATTTCTAAGCTCTACTACGGACCACCTCTGTGACATTGGCCTCGTTGGTAAGACTTCAAAAATTGATGCATAGCCACGGCATAATGGCAGTTAAAACAGATATAGGTAATGCACTTACATGTGTTCTTTGCACTGGTGTGCACTTAATACAAGTTACAATTGTGCAATAACTTTTTATATGCGAAGCATCTTATGGCGGAGTTCAATCCAGTGGTGGTGGTGTGCGGCGTGACCACCCTTTCTGCACATGCGCAAGCCCTCTCCACACACCTCTTCTCCACTCCCCCTCTCTGTTTTCCCCCCTCTCCTCTCCTCCTTTCTACTTTCCCTCTCCCTTCCTCCTCTCCTCCCCTTCCCACTTTCCCCTCTCAACTTCGCTTCTGAAAGGCGGGCTCGACATGCCGAAACGCTGCTTCGCATCGCCTCAGTGGTCCCCTTGAGCGGCAGATGGTGTGAGTTTTAAAAGCCTTCCAGTGACAAGTGACCTCTGACCTTCCCCAATACTTAATGTTGTTTTTTTTTTTTTTTAAGTTTGGCATAGTTCACGTGAATGTGGCTTTCTTTCCTTTTGTTTTCAACGCAATTTTGCCGGTCATTGGCTGCTCTCTTTGATGGCTGTGTTCTGGTCCGTGTGTACATTGATAGTGCGTGCTGGTTGTGGTGAATGTGCGTGTGTGCTCAGGTGTGAATGATCGGTGGTGATGTTCTCAGGAGATCGTTTGTGTGATCAACTGTGATGTTGCAATAAAGACTGTGACTTTGCATGGGATAAGTTGACCTGTCACTGCTACTGTTATAAATGGATACCTGCTTATTGCTGCATTTAAAGTTGCCTGAGTTATCGAAACGTTTTTACAATCATTAGCAAGCTCATAGTGGCAGGCTGTGCAGTACTGCTTCTGAATTGCTGTACGTAAGCAGAAGCCATTATTTCAGGCGTACAGTTCATAAACAGTGTCACTTGCTGAAATGAAAGTGCTTAAAATTAATATACTCACGTATTTTGCGTGGTAAAGGATGTTGCATTAAAACAGGTGCTTGCTGGAGCTTCTTTTTCCTTTTTTTATAGGTTTTAAGTTGTTTACAGGTGTCTTCATATTCATGGGCTCGAAGCAGTGTGCCTTTGTAGCTGCAATTGCTTCTAAACTTTGTAATTTGTAACATCGCTTGTATTCCAGTACTCCATTTCATTTTCCATTCAAGCTTTTGTGTGATGTCTTGAACTTTCTGAATGTGTGCGTGTGTGAAGGAGTGCCTGGAAGCATTGTGAATGGACTTTTGTCACTACTGAAAAAAAAGCTTCGGCTTTGTAGCTACCCTGAATTTTCACTTTTGTTTCCTCTTCAAGATGTGTCGCAGATGTGTGATTGTGTTGTGTGAATGTTCTGGATGCCTGGACTTGGAATGTATGAGCTGCAATAAAAAATGAGACGATACCTTCATCTCAGTTTTTGTCTTTGTCTTAAGGGTGCTTTGCACACTATTGCATTTACTCTCAGAAATTGAGCAGAATGCTTGCAAAGCATCCTAGAGCTATAAAATCAATATCTGCAGAAAATCATAGTGTGTCAGTTCGTTAGTATGCACAACAAATCCAGCATTAATTTTTGCGAATGGTTGCTTTAGTTTATTGTTAATTGCCTTCTTTTACTTTCTTGTGTGTTTTTCTTTTCTGAGTGAACCTCATTTTGTAAATTCAGCAATCTTTATGTTGTTTTGCAAATCGTTATATCTTCATAATTGATATAACACTGTTTTTGGAAGCGTCATGCAAGTAAGTGCTTTTGCGTGAAGCAACCAACGAATGAATCGGCAAGATTGAAGTAAGCTGTTTGTGTGAAAGGACCACACGAAACGAAGGAAGCCAAAAAAATTTTAAATGACGAGTTGGCATAAGTCTTGAAATAGGCTTCATATATAGAATAAGGGTCAAAGCCACGACGTTTGCGATACATGTTCCACGCTTGACTGCTATTCGGTACGATAGTAGCTGCCTACATTCTTGGACACACACACACACACACACACACACACAAACACACGCACGCACGCACGCACACACACACACACACACACACACACACACACACACACACTAATTGTTGTCTTGGGAATGTTGGGCAATACCACCCATGACAAAGATGTGTGGAACAACCTTTCAACAACAGGCATCTACATCCAGCAGCATCCTTCTTAGTGCAGTAGTGGTGGATGTGACACATATCTTCATCTAAGCAGGCGTACTCATCATCTCCAGTTCTTTTTTTGCATAATTGTCTAAAGCCACAGTGTAGCCAAGAAGGCTCTAGCCTTGTTGTGTTAAGCTAGCATGTTAAACATCTCATAATTTGCCTTCTCAGCAGCTTCCTGAACATTCGTCACATAAATAAGCCTTTCATCGAGTGTAAACAAGATAACTTGTTGGCAAAATTGTAGTGAAAAAACCATGGCGTAAAACAGAAAAAAATTAGGTGTCAAGATAAGATAACTCTCTAAGCATGGATGTGTCCCCCTGTTCCTTTCGGAACAATAATTACAGCAATGCATGCTCTGCAACTGCGTTTTGGTTATACATGAGCACTGCTTCACATTTTTTCAGTCTGCACTCCTTGCACTTACCATACCTTTTTTTTTTTCCGAATTATCTGGTTACATACATGTTTGCAGGAACCACATGAAGAAGCTCGAATCGCGGGTCTTGAATAGCAAGCTTTCACTGCGAAACTCTCTCGCTCGATTCAGTTATGTGTCAGTGGGTAACACATTAGTGGGGGAAGTATTTTCAGTGCTGCTGGTCGTGAGCGATTTCATCTGCCCGCTGAAATCAAGTAAGACATATCCGTGACAATGCATTAAAAGGGGCCCTGCAACACATTTACCAAGTTTTCTTGCAATGACCTTATTACTGGACTCTGTTGCCCTATGAATCTCCTGCTGTAAAAATTATTTCGTCACTTCGAGTTGCTTGAAAGCTAAGCAGAAGGGTATGGCATGGGGGTGTCATGCAGCCACAATGTTGTTGCAGCAAAGCTGTATGCAGCTAGGTTCTGGTGGATCACATCCACAGACAAAATGATGCGTAGAACAACAATTTTCGGTGGCGGATACACATCGGTGCCTTGGCAAAGGTGCTTCTCGCCACCTTGCTCTCGCTCCTGTCGGCGGCATCCGCAGTTTACTGAGAAGTCGGCCAGTGACTTTTGTTCGTCTTTGACACAATGAAAACTCCCTACTGCTTGCGGTGTGATAATATTTGGCTCACATGTTCCCAGGAGCCTTGACAACAGATTGGCAGCGTTTTTGGATTATGTTTTGAAAAAGTGTTGCAGGGCCCCTTTATGCAATTTTTGTGAAGTTCATTTCCTTGTGCTTGGTTTGAGATCCTGAATGAATCAATACTTGACGACTTCACTCTCTAGTTTTTGAAAGTTTATTCTTCACCCTGCTTTCTTTTCAGTCATTAGTGAGTATTATGAGAGCCGATTGCTCATTTTCACTTTCTCTTGATAGAATTAAAACTTGACTCCTTACCGCTGCATTTTTGGAAAGACATTCAATGCGATTTTGCACTTCAGCCCTGTATGACATTTTGCCGCTAGTAAAGACAACACACACAAGAAAGACTTGAACGCGACGACTTTCTTGTGTGTGTGGTCTTTACTAGTGGCAAAATGTCATACAGAAAGCAATACCAACTAGGCCAAGAAGAAGTTCTCCTCAAGTATACTTCAGCCCTGCATTTACTTGGATACGCTGGTCTCAAGTTTCTGGCACGTTATACGTTTTTTATTTACCACTTCAGGTTGTACATCTTTAGGAAGCAGTTGCTTCCAAATTTGTACAGCTGCCGTGGTGTTTATGTCCAAATGATGCAATCGGGGTGAGCGCACACTCGGAAATAGGAGCCTTCATTGTAATATCCTTGCTATTTGATTTATACTTGATTCATAAATTTGCTACTCATTTTCTGTTAAAATGTGAAGTTACACAATGCTTAATGTGGTCTTGAGGGAGAATGATTGACAAGCAGAGAAAGATTTCAAATGATTTGCCGAGAAGAAAGCACCGACATGGCACCTCTTTGAACAAATAGGGCAGCCAAGCTCGGTACAGTCAACTTCCCAGCATTCAATAAGAACCCTTTGCCCTTAGACGGCCTTACAGTTTGTGGTCTCTGTTAGCCAAAGCAGCGTTTCCGAACCTTTTAAATCTCTAGTATCGTTCCGGTAGAATCTCTCAAAAGTGGTGTGCAGCGCTTCAGTATTACACTTGGCTTATCCAACGATGCAAATATTTCATAAGCATGCCGAGACATGCTCTTGTTTTGTTACTGTTCTGTTGTCTGTTTTGTTATGGGGCCCAAGGTAATCAAACGAGATGTCTGTACCATATAGAAAATTGTCAGTTAACGGAATGTCAAATTTGGATGGCATTACATGCACGCGTCCTAATGTAATTAACAACACTTTCTTCTTTTTTTAGGCCAGGTTCTATTCAAACTGTATCCTTTATCATGTTTAGAAATTAGAAAACGTATGTAGTACGAAACTCCTTATTTTTTTTTTTTCTCTAGTACATTAGAATCTTGTTAAAATGGAACTTGTAGGGACCAGAAAAATATGTTCCATTTAACAGGACTTCCATTGACTGGGAGATGAACAGGGAGAAACAGTCACGTTAGAGGCAGTTGTTTCATTTAAGCTACAATTCCGTTTACTGAAGAGTCTACTGCATTTGTATTCTGTTAAGCGTGGAAATATTGCTCTTTTAACACTCTTTGAACGCCACAGGAAAGAAGGATTGGCGGCTGCTGCCCTTAGCGACATAGGCCTCGCACGTTTTTTCTTTTTTTTTCCCCTCGTTTGATCTCTGTCCTCTTGGGTTTGTCTTTCAGAGACGCACGAGGGCGTGCAGGACATGGCGTGCGACACGTTCATCAAGATAGCGCAGAAGTGCCGGCGCCACTTTGTCCAGGTGCAGGTGGGCGAGGCGGTGCCCTTCATCGAGGAGATCCTGGCCAACATGAGCTCCATCATCTACGACCTGCAGCCCCAGCAGGTGCACACCTTCTGCGAGGCTGTCGGATACATGATCTCCGCGCAAGCCGACCAGGCCCAACAGGAACGCCTCGTCGACCGGTACATGCTCCTCCCCAACCAGGTCTGGGACGACATCATCAAGCAGGCCAGCAAGGTGTGTGCGTCCACCACTCTGTGTCATAGCTGCCAGATGCCGCGGTGATAATGAGCAAATAATCATCCCAAAAGAAGCGCAAGCTTAAAGGGACACTAAAGAGAACAACGCATTTTTCTCATACATTTGGATGCAACTTTAACCGTGAAAGGCCCTGCCTAGACGACCGCAGCACGGCAGTCGATCACCTCCACGACTAAAGGAATAGTCCCGCTCATGCACTCCGCAATGTTCAATGTTCGCTGGCAATCCGGCTCACGATTTCATTCTGGAGTGCGTGCCTATTGGTGCAGTCTTTGGTGCATCCGCCTTTGCGGAGGAAATGCCGCGGACTTCTAAAGTTGTATCCGACTATAGTAAACTACTCTTTCACAGTACCACAATCGCCACGTTTTGCCGCAAGAAAACGTTTGGTAAGCGAGAAAACGTGCAAAAAGAAAATGTTGGTGGCGACGCCACCTGGAGATTCATGCACCAACCGCCATGACATCATCCACTAGGGCCTACGTAGTCCCTAATCGGTGAAAATTAAGTATACCGTCCTCTGATGGGCCCAGAGACTTTACATACTAAGTTTCAGGAAATTTCATTGAGCCAGTACAAAAAATACGAAAAACATAATTTGAAATCCTTGATGTCACGTGCGGAGATTTCGACGCGGCTTTTAAAAGTGAAACATTGACCTTGATTTTCTCTTCTATTAATAAACATATGATGCTGAAATTAACGATATTGGAGTTCTCAGAATGCAATTTATCAATCCAAACTGGTTCATTATTTCACTTTAGTGTCCCTTTAAAGGCTTGTTACTTAGATGTAGCCTACCAGGTCGTACTGAGTGACAACGCCTTGCCTCCGCACAGAACGTCGATGTCCTGAAGGACCCCGACGCCGTACGGCAGCTGGGCAACATCCTCAAGACCAACGTGAGGGCGTGCAAGGCCCTGGGCCATCCGTACGTGACGCAGCTGGGCCGCATCTACCTGGACATGCTGAACGTGTACAAAGTGATGAGCGAGAACATCAGCGCGGCAGTGGCCCTGAACGGCGAGGGAGTCACCAAGCAGCCGCTTATCCGCTCCATGCGCACCGTCAAGAAAGAGACCCTGAAGCTCATCGCCGGTTGGGTGTCGCGCACCACCGACCCCAAGATGGTGCTCGAGAACTTCATCCCACCGTTGCTGGATGCAGTGCTGCTGGACTACCAGCGGTGCACGGTGCCGGCAGCGCGAGAACCCGAGGTGCTGTCTGCGATGTCGATGATCGTCCACCGGTTAGAGGTGAGCGTGGCTTCTGTGCAGTATTTTGAGAACTGAAACTGCACTTAGGACGAAACACCAGAGTAGAACGCAGGATGAACGCAGACTAACAACTGATTTATTAAATTTTGTTTAGGAGTGCTTTGGTTTGGGCAGGTTGGTGCGACATCTGCAAAGTTAAACAGCACGAAGGACAGTAATGCAAGAAACACGTCCTGTGTCCTGGTCCTGTGTGTTCATATTTCTTGTGTCCTAGTCCTTCGTACTGTTTAACTTTGCTGATTTATTAAAACAACATAAACTTGCCTCCCTGGACAATGCATGCGCACAATAAGTCATGACCGCGTGACGATAGTACACTCCCACGAAGGCCCCTATCTATCCAAGAACATCTATGCCGGAGTTCTGTTATTGATTAGACGGTATCTCTGATAGTTGGGTAGATATGTAAAACCGTGAGTGCGCGTAGCGCACTCACGGTTTTACTTGCCGCCGGCAGGGACCGGCAGGGTCCCTACCGGCGGCAAGTCATCTTTTCATCCACTTTACTTTCTTCGCATTTATATTCCAAATACTACAGATAACACCCCCTGTACTTTCCTTGGCGTTATTGTCTGTTAGTTCTCATTAATAAAGGCAATGTGTGCGTCTTTTTCATTTTTTTTTTTTCGTGGATTGCAGCGAGATGCGGGGCTAATGTGCCTCCCTTTCCCATGCGTTCGTGTCCCCTCTGTTAGTGCATCAAGCAGATGCCAGCCCTGGAAACGAAAGTAATGTTCTGGCGCCTTCAAGCACTCATTATGCTCATCTATTCTACTGCGTCCAAGTAAACGTTAATGCGGCACTGGCTCATGATACCGCCACTCTCGTGCCCGTACAAATGTGTCAGCTTTCATGCCCGTCCTGCAGAAACAGGCAGTAGACCACAGAGAACGCCGACAAAACTCCCACGGCCGCTACATAAAAAAAAAAGGTAGCGGCTGTGCTACCATAGCCGTGCAACGCCGCTCACGTGCTCGGGCTGGCTCGGGCACGTCATGAGCACGTGACCATGCATGCGCATGACGTGTTCATGCGTATGTGTCAAGTGAAGAGGGCAGGGAAGGGATTTGTCTTGCTAAGGCTACACGGGGTGAGTGGCAAGGGTTTGAAACTCGCCTCCTCGCATCATGGTTTCGCGCCGCTACAAATTATTGTTTTTCTCAGCTCGTAATGAGCCGATCTGAAAAATTCTTGCAGCATACTGCTCTTCATTCGGCACACAACAACTTCCAGTGTCTAACTAAAATTTGCTATGTGGCCTGGTGAGGGGCCCTTTAAAGGAAAATGTATTACATGAACCTGCTAAATGCCCTGCTAGAGTCGTGTAGCCCAAGCTTCAGCTGCTCTATAACCAGGAAAACGTACTACCAAGGTTGAATAGTGTTTCGATCTCATTAAAGTGGGAAAGCCTTTTTGATTATCTACTTCGTTAGAGTTTTGTATCGTAGAACAATATCCAAAGCTCATTGCATGCATGCATGCACCTTGTTGCTTGTTTGGGTGACCCGATTCCACCAGGTAACTGGCTGGGCCTACGTACCGCATTTTCTCGCATATAACCCGCACAAGGAATGCAGAAAATTAGGAGCTAAAGTCGGGGTATGGGTTGTACGCGAATTTTGGTGTGCAAGATGACTTCATGGCAATGGTTTACGACAGTGAAAGGAAGGTGGCCTCACAACAATATGTGGGGATCTTTCTTTGTAAAAAAAAATTTTTTTTGCAAGTTGTACTTCTATGTGTAAGTTCTATGTGGGGGCATGTTATATGCGAGAAAATACGCCACTTGTGATCATTGTTCACTAACTTCAGTATACTTGTTGCAGGGCTTCATCACATGCGAGATTCCAAAGATCTTCGACGCGGTGTTTGAGTGCACGTTGAGTATGATCAACAAGGTAAGGTCACCGTTTATAACTGCCATAATTTGTGCCCACTCCATCTACTTAACCGTTTTGACATTGTGAACATTCACTGTGTGACCACAATGCTGGTGTAACATGCACAGCAAACTGGCTCATTTAACAGAACACTTGCGAGACTTGAGTGCTTCATGTCGGCACCAATTTTGCACCACTTCGCTAGCAAAGTCTGGGAGCACTTTGTGTGCACGCTCGAGTGACTTGTCCGTACCTATTTGCAGGATTTTGAAGAATTTCCCGAGCACAGGACAAACTTCTTCCTCCTCCTTCAAGCCGTAGTTACTCACTGCTTCCCCGGTAAGTGCATGTTCGTTACAGACAAAAAAATGTTTTGCTTATCTACAGTCAGTGTCAAAAATTTATGGACCACGAGACATGGCCTGTGCTAAAACGCGCTAACATGCACTGTGCAGTTCGACTGAAAACAATCGTAATATGCTGGGAAATCCAAAGTTTTCTCCGACCTAGTGGCCTTTAAACTTATAACGCCCACTGTGCTTTCATGTACTTATGTGGTTAAATAAATTCATTAATTCACATTCAGAGAACAGTTAGCAGTACTAATGACAAAGACAGTGACTCCTTCACCCAGCAATTGTTTTCTATTGCACACTGCTTTTCTTGTCTTATTCTTTAGTGCCTTTGTTGTGAGCTCTGTTAACTTTCCTTAGGACATTCTTCACAGTTTGCGAGAGAGATGGGCTGTTGTGTTCACATTTGCAGGAAGACTTATTTCTGGTCCAATGATTCCTGTAGTAAGAACAGTGATGATGTGCAGGATATTTTCGGCAGTGAGGGGGGAAAAATGTGGGTAGCTTGCACTAGTAGTGCAAGGCTGAACTAACAGCGCAGCTTGTGTTCGACCTAGATTAAGAGGATCTTAATTAGCAAGGTCTTAATTAGCACACACATGATTATTATGGTCTTAATTAGCACTGCCTTAATTAGCATGACCTTAAAGGCCAACTCCGGCGATTTTTTTACCGTGTTAAAAGTAATGGTGCTTCTGTGTACCTGGGATGCTCATGTCACCGGCCGTATAGTAGCATATAGTAGCGTTAATTCGAAGGCCTCGGGACCGAGAAAAATATCCCAATTAAGCGGGATTCCCAATTATCCGAAACAACGCGAAATCAAAGAAATCAGCCAGAAAACGTGATGTACGGAAGTCACACCTTTATTGTGGCAAGTCAGCCTACTTGGAGAAAAAATTCTCCATGCGTGACTGACGCGTTCGGTAGTTCCCAGCACTGAAAGTCATATTTTCCAGCCTCTCAATGAGGCGCAGCATCTCGGCCTCGCCGCCGTTGCACTCGACAAAGCTGCGCACAACACTCAAGGCATCGATGACATCCGCCAGGGCTCGTCATCGCTGTCAACATTAGAGGCCGAATCGGTCGATCTCGCAGCTATCTCGCTGTCGATGTCGGCGTAACACGTCTGCACTGTGCACTCGACATTTGCGTACTCGGAGAATCCGATTGGAGTGCACTCCTCGTCCGCGTGCAAAGCCTCATATCGAGCGCAGAGAGTCTCCCCTTCTTCATCAAACGGGCAAGTGACAGCGGTTGCAGCAAACTCAGCGGAGGTTGCCTCTTCTCGTTTTCGACGCCGTCGACTTGCTGGCCTCTTCAATTAAGCACACCTTTTCGTGCAGGGACAAGCTCTTGTACTTCGGCATCTTCCTTCCAAGCACACCTCAATCAACTAATTCACAGGGAAGACACTCAAGCGGAGACAGGAGACAAATGGAGCAGTCGCACCGAATCGCACAATGCTCGCCAGCCGACATCCAAATGGCACAAAGACTCCACAAAACATTCACTTCGCTAGAGTGGCTAACATCGCTGTTGAGATGATGATGATCATGATCGCAACCGCACGCATCGCCGCCTGGCAATTGCTAAAACATGGCGTCTACGACGTATTTCCGGTAAAAAAAACATGGCCTTCGAGATCCGTACATCAAAAAAAAATGCGTTTTAGTTACAGCCTCCGAGATTCGCAACACCCTTTGCATATCTTGGAAGTCGCGGCCAAGTGTGCCAATTAACCGGGAAGTCGCAGACTGGCCGCACCAATTGTCCGGTTAAATTTACATGTAAAAATTTGGGACCGCGCAAATAATACAAATTATCCGGGATTCCCAATTAACCGAGTACAAATTACCGAGGTTTTACTGTACTCTACAAATTGGACAATTATTTTAAATAAGCAAAAAAAACGCAACACCGAAACCCAACCGAGCAGTACCATCTTCGCGTGATGTAAAAGCTGTCAAAAACTGGAAATCGTGCAAGGCATGCTGGCCCTGCCAGTGCGGAGTTTGGAAGCTGTGAAAGCGGCGAAGAGCAGATCTTCAGTGGAAAGGTGGCCTTGCCGCAACAGCCGTACCATGTCTGTGACTGACCAAGCCACATGCACAAGTGCCTCGGAGCTGTCGGACAATGACAGCTGCTATTAAGACACATTTGGAGGCCAACTAGAATCACCATTCCTCTTTGATTAAAGGGGCCCTCTAACACTCTTCAACCCCCCATTTTTTACTCGTGGATTGCGTAGACTGAAGTACGGACGAACTAGTGCAGCAAGAACGGCAGCGATAGCGGCACGCAGTACGAAGTTATTCAATTTAGAAAATTCAAAATACAAGAAAAAAAAATGCCTGCCCTCAACTCTATTTTCGCGGGGTCACGTGACCACATTTCACTCTCTGCTGTGACGTCGGATGGCGCTCCAATGAAATGGGCTGAAAGCTCTTACGTAGGGGAAGCTCGCACACCATTGTTGCTTCTCCTTTCCAACGTATTGTTGACGTCGTTGCCATAGTAACAAACGTGGTTCCTCCTGACTTGTCAGAACTTGAGCGGGTGCTACTGCTTCGTAGCGAGGCTGGGGAGGCTTTGTCTGCTGTTCCTTACAACGACATTCCATGTCATTCCCTCTTCTCATTCTGAGAAGGGAATTTGTGGAACGGCATGGGCGGTTAAACACGGTCGCCCCTACGCGGGTTGTTGTTGTTCGGTGAGCAGCCCGACGAGTTACAAGTGTGCAGCGACAACAATTCAACGAAGAGGATTACTTGCACCGTTTCAACAACAATCATGAGCCTACCGCACATGCGGAAAGAGGCAGCTCGCAAACGTACAGACGCAAAAAGAAGGAAGAGGGGCAAGCGTTTCATATGGACATCCGACCGGCGCAGGCAAAAAAAAAAAAAAAAAGAAAGCCAGAGCAACCAGAGGCGAAATGGCAACCGGCGCCTCTGTCGTACTTTGTGGTTGTAGTGATATTTTCTGTTGCGACGGCGGCTATTTGGAGTTCATTGAAAAAGCACAGAAAAGAAAAACGAAACACAATAGTAATCTCAACTTTGATGCAACGCCGTTATTACTTCTAACGTTACATTTATCCAATCATAGGCCAGCGCCCATCTTCGTCATTTCCGCCCGCAATAGTTCTGGCAAGCGCCACTACGCGCTGATGCGGTCAGCAGCGATGTAGCGACTTCAACGCGTGATTAAAATACTAAATAATTTGATATCGGTGCTTAAACTTATGCTAAAATTATCCCCAGCCATCAGTCTACGCAACCCGCAAGTAAAAAATGGAGGGTTGAATAGTGTTGGAGGGCCCCTTTAAGTAGAACACACTTGCTTAGTTATGTGCTTTACTGATTGCGCATTCTACCGCCAGATGACGCCACCTGTCCAGGCGGCTCAAGTTTGGAGTGGCTGCGATCGGGTAAAATGCTAACTCTAAAAAGTTTGTGGACAGACTAAAACTTTTTAATCTTGCTATGGGAAGAGTGCATAAGTCTGTAGATAGCAGCGCTTGAAATCGCTTCGATAGGGCCGATGAAATTTAATATAAGCCAAGGACGAGCCACCTTTCACACGACGCGCAGCTTACCGTATACGGATAGACCCGGTCACAGTGGACCCAGTATCATTACAGAAATTGTTTCAGAACGGTAAAGTTCGCGCATGTGCACCCTTGAACCGGCATGGTATTACCGTACTTTCAGTGCACTAAACTGGCACTGTAATACCGAAACGAAGGGTAATCATTAGCTGCGAGTGTTTCGTGACTGTTAAGGTAATTAGACGGGGAATCGTGTGCAGCCCACAATGCAACACTACTTGCCACTCATTGCACGTTTATACACGTTTATTTGTAACACTGTTTCTATGACAAGACTACTTTTCATTTACTTCGTTATAACGGATAAGTCGTTATAACCGTGTTCGTTATATCGAGGTTTGAGTGTAAATAAATAAATGAATGAGACGCAATAAGGCTTTTGAACCCAGGCCCCCATGTTCGAATGTGAGTGTCTTCGTCACTGTGCTAAGCAACCATGCTTGCAGAATGCGAATATACTTGTCTTGCACTGCATTGTACTTGCAGTGCATCAGGAGGATTCCAACTTTGTGAATATTTATGCCACAGTCGCGTTTCGGTGGCCGTGGAACGCACCTTCTGTTGGGCCACACTGGAAAGATGAAAGGCGCCATGTCAGTGCTGCCTGGAAACAATGTTCTAGGGGATGCCGCAGCCTGCAGTAAAACGCTACACTTGCGCATCACTTAGGCAGCCACCAAAAGAGATTCTGTGTGGATTTTTCTTGCTTTCTTAGGTGATTTGTCGATTTCCTGACCTTGTTCTCCATTTTTGCAGCACTTTTGAGCATACCCCCAGCACAATTCAAGCTCGTCTTAGACTCAATCATCTGGGCCTTCAAGCACACCATGAGGAATGTGGCCGATGTTGGTAAGCATGCACTAGACTCAGCAGTAATTAAGTTGCAGCAATTAAATTACTCTTTGCTGTAATGATTACTTTTGTGGGCTGGTAATTTAATAATATAACAAATTACATCGAGCAAGTAATTTCAGAAATATTACTCATTATTTTTCCACTTACTTCAGACTAAAATATAGCACGTCCGCTCCCCTTATGGCATTAAAATTGACAAAATGAGGAATGAAAAATAACCAAGTTAATCTGAGAGCTAAACCTCAGTCTCTGAGATTTCAATTTATATTTGCAGTTGATAAAGTGTGCATTGACTTTTGAATGCATACTGTATTTTTTTTTTTTTTTTAGTCCGCCGCGGTATAGCGGTTACAGTGCTCGGCTGCTGACCCGAAGGTCGCGGGTTCGATCCCGGCCATTGGTGGTCGCATTTCGATGGAGGCGAAATGCTAGAGGCCTGTGTACTGTGCGATGTCAGTGCACGTTAAAGAACACCAGACGGTCAAAATTTCTGTAATCCCCCACTAAGGCGTCTCTCATAATCACATTGTGGTTTTGGGACATAAAACCCTAGATAAAATAATAATATTATATATTATTATTATTATTATTATTATTATTATTATTATTATTATTATTATTATTATTACTATTGAATTTTTTTTTTTCATGAGACAAATACCGTAATTACTCGAATCTAGGCCGACCCCGATTCTAAGCCGACGCCCTAAAGTCCGAAGCCCGAAAAAAAAAAAAAAACTTACCTCCAATGTAGGCCGGGTAAAATTTACAAAGAGAAGACATTTATTGTGCAGCACAGCATCACAGTCGCGCGCTGCTTTTCATAGCCCGCAGAGCGCACCTTCACTTCCTTGGTCCCTTTTTCTGAGACTGCGTACGTCACCGGCATATCAAAATACACCGGTGTTTGGTCCGCGTTGCCGATTTGGCCTAGCAGATACGCTCTTGATTCTCTCTTCCGAAGCACGAAGCGCTGGAACTCTAGCAACTTCTCTTCATAGTCAGACGGTAACTTTTGGACGATTGAGGTGCGACGACGGAGGCTGAAGCCAAAGCGCTTCATGAATTTCTGCAGCCAGCCTCGGCTGGCTTTGAAGTCTGCCGCTGAAACACCTTGCTCCCTTGAAAGCGCCCTCGCCGTCGCCTGGAGCACTTCCGTTGTCACTGGAAGGGCAGCTGCTCGCTGCGTCCGAACGAAGTCGGCCAATGCCGTCTCCATTTCAGGGTGACAGCCTTTCCGTGGACCGGTAAAAGCCATCCTCGTTGCAGCGCACGAGAAGAGCTTCTCCCGTTGGCCCCTCCAGCGACGAACATTCTTTTCGTCCACTCCAAAGTCCCACCCGGCTTGAACGTTGGAGGACGACTCTGCGGCTAGCACAACTTTCCTTTTATACGCCGCACTATAATGACTACGCTCGTTTGGCGCCATTGAGCTACGCCACACACAGCCCACTCGAAGCGAGACTCGAACTGACGAACGGCTCGCCTCAACACTCGCCGCAAAGATAAAAATGGCGGCCTCGCGTGCGTCCTTAAGCCAGGTGTTGGCTCGGCTACTAACGGCTACAATACTGTCTAGGTGGCGCTAGTTTTGCAACACTTTTCTCGATGAAAAATGGCGCGTTTTTCAAAATCCTCGAATCTAAGCCGACCCTGGAGTTTGATACAAAGAAATTCCGAAAAAACTATCGGCCTAGATTCGAATAAATACGGTAAGGCTTTCACCTTTTAGTTACTGGTGTCAGTGAATCTGTTGGTTTTGATTTTCGCATGATGGTTTGTGCAGGTCTGCAGATCCTGTACCAGCTTCTCCAAAACATTGGCCAAGAGGAAGTGGCGTCACAAAGCTTCTACCAGACGTACTACACTGACATCATGCAGCACCTGTTCTCTGTGGTGACGGACACATCTCACACGGCTGGTACGTACGTTCTTCCAACAGAGGAGTTGCATGTGTGGTGAAAGCGTTCCAGCGTCTTTCTTGTAGACTACCCTAAACATTAGGATAACATTCAGAGCAGGGAAGTTTTGCAAAATCCAAGTAAGGGCTTTGCTGCCTATCGTCACCAGAGTTTGATGGGCCTTAACAATAGGCTGCCCGAACCATATTTGTTACAGGTGTACCTGGTAGCAGCAATTTCATCCATTATCACAGTTCATCACTGTGTCTATGCGTTGCCTGTTCTGGATCAGCTGGCTGGCACTTAATCGACTGCACATAAATTGTGTCCATAGGTTTTGTAGTGCTGTTTTGTAATGCTCTTTGTAATGTTGCTTGACTAGAGATTGGCAGCAGAGTGCTGCACAAGAAATTGGCTGTGCGGCTAAGAGTGCTGTGCAGCCATTGTTTTATGGCATTGTTGTTATCTGCTAGCGTGCTTTCATGCCATAGCCATGCTGACCTTCCTCTGTTGCAGGCCTGTCAATGCAGGCATCCATCCTGGCCTACATGTTCAGCATAGTGGAGGCAAACAAGGTCACTGTGCCACTCAACCCAACGATGCAAGCCAACGGGATCACCAACGTGGTCTACGTGCAGGACTTTGTGGCAAACCTGTTGAAGACGGCGTTCAGCCACCTCTCCGAGTGAGTTGACTCGCTTTTTTGTAGTTGAACGAACAGAGTTTCCATTGTTGCTACGTTGTGCCAAGTTAGTTCTTTATTACAAGTTCCTTTAGTACAGTATGTGAAGGTACACAACACTGGTTAGACCCATATAGGCCAAGACGCAGTCTAAACTAAGATATGTAATTGCGAGAACAAATTGTGTGTAGAAAGCAAACATTGAACTAGGATTCACTTCCAATGAGAAAAGAAACTGGGAATGAGTGTAGAATAACAACGAAAAATAATTCATTCATGATAATGCAATTACCACGACATGCGACATTATGTTACACACATTAGACACTCTGCATCAATGCTGCACCAAAAACATAAACACATTCCTATAGACTCCCATAAGTTATAGAAAGAGCAGTTATAGGTCAAAAAAAAAAACTGGGTTGTAGCTGATGTGCTGGATGCATCATTTTTCTTACTGCAGTGCGCAAGTGAAGATCACTGTTCAGGGTTTCTTCAATCTCAACCAGGACATTCAGGCTTTCAAGGAACACCTGAGGGACTTCCTCGTCCAAATAAGGGTAAGTCATGAGTGTGGAAAACTGCAATATAATGGCCATCCCTCCATTGCTGCATGGGAACTAAAGTTATACCCGTGCCACATGTGCACAAGAAATGACGTTCAGAAGTTAAAGGGGCCCTGCAACACTTTTCGAGCATGCTCAAAAAGCGCTGCCGATCGGTAGTCGAGGCTCTCGAGAACACGCGAGCCAAATATTATAGCGATGCGCACGGCCTGGAATTTACAATAAATTCTCAGTCAGCTGAAAATCGCTCCCTCTTCTCTCGACAAATGATGTATTAGTCGCAAAATATGACGCAATTGTCGGCAGTTCCACCATTGGCTGATGTTATAATCACGATAACACCCTCATTATTACTTTCGTTGTTAATTTTGAGTTCAATAAGTAGATAATATGTACGTTTATATTATGTTATCGCGTTAAAAACACCGAACAAACATTAATATTAGCACTTCCGGTCTCACCGACAGCTCGTCTGCTCGTAGTTGCGTGGTTCCGTTTTCTTTGCCATGCGCAGTGCCGAAAACGTGAATACAGTTGAACCCCTTTATAAGAGACACTGATATAAGAGACACGTGGGGTATAAGAGACACCAGCGTGCTACATGAAAGTAAGGGTTGATAGGAAAATGCATAACTTAGTACCCTGCTTATAAGAGACACCTCATATAACAGGCAAGAATTTCTCCCCCATGCATGCCTCTTATAAAGGGGTTCAACTGTATTTCTGTGCTTTTGACCATCGCCGGTTGCTGTTGAGAGTGGCAGCCGTTCGAGTGTTGCCTCGTCAGCTGAGAACTGCATCGTCGGCACGTTCTCACGACCGACCGAGGCACGGGCGCAGCGTGTCTCCGATAACAATGCTGGCGTCCGGTAATGGCGGCGCTTCGGGGTCGTCTGCCAGTGCCGTCTTATGAGGCGGTGTATCGGAGTATGGGCCGAAACCGATCTCAGCTGTCATTCGTTCCAAACGAGCGCGCACGTTTGCTTCCATGGTTGGCAGAGTGATGAAAACACTACGGCGTTCGAGGTGCACACCCAACATTACCAAACCGACGCGCAGTTTTCAAGCACGCGCGATACACAGCGCGATCGACTCCGCTCGACGAGAACGACGCAAGCCGACCGGAAGTGGCGGCACAGACCACGTGGTTGCGCCGAGACGCCAGAGAGAAAAAAATGAAAAAAATGCCGCCGGCGCTGACGTCGCCTCCTCGCACCTCCGCCCTCCCTCCCTCCCCTCACGCCGCGCGCAGCTTTCCGCGCGCTCGCTGCGTTGAGTTGAGAGAGAAAGCTGCGGAACGTGATCTCTATAATTTGGTAACACCACTTAGACTTGACGGATTCGAAAAATTTTTGCGGCATATGACTCGTGAAGAGTCATACGTCAATAATGAGACTATTCCAATATAATTAAGAAAGGTGTTGCAGGGCCCCTTTAAGTGGGGGACATCGTGCTTTTAAGGGTCTGGCAATCAATTTTTGTGGTGCATGTTTTTCTTTAGTGCTACACAAGCGCTTGTGTTGTTTGTTCCTTCGACTTAGTTCCGTTTTTCGCGCTGTTTCCTCGCAGTAATCATGGAACGGCTTCGTAGAAAATGCCGTGGAGAATTTTTTTGTCAGAATTTTTCAATCTGCAGCACCGATGAAGTCGTATACGCAGCATATGCTGCGAACACTGGTAGTTAAGCGCGATGATGATTATATGCCAGCAAACAAGTGAGGCCTTATGTTTACGAAGTCTCTGTTGCTGTGGTTCGTGTTCACGTGCTGCGATTTGGCACGCATGCATGCGGCACATCCACACGCATGCAAAGGCAGCATTGCTTGTCAGCGTCAACTCCTCTTACCTCGTAATAAGCATGGAATACAGTGAGTATGCCTAGTATAATACACTTGCTGTATTTCTAAGCATGAATTATGGCTTGCCTTACAACAAAATACTTAAATCAGTGCGGATGACTCCTTTGCGCAGTACCAAGGTTTTTCCTCCAGGTGGTTTGACATACCAGCTTGTGTGACCTTCAAACGCAATTTAAAAATACAAATCCTATTCAAATTGCGAAAAGAATGCTGAATTCTGTTACTATAAGTCATGGTCTTACCCCAGTATCTAATTACATGTTCTGGATGGTTGTCAGTCCCTTTCAAACTCGTTTTAAAATTCTTGATCAATTTTGATGAACCTTGCTGAGTTATTATATATATGTGTGTGTTACTTCAAATATGCAGTTATACTTAAGTACAATGTGTAATTTTTAAAATATCAAACATTTTATGTGCCTTTTTCGTGTAAAAATTTTTCCTAAACTGATGACAAAGTAAAAGGGATACATATTAGCGCAAACTAGGAAACAAAGACTTGAGAAAGATGTAAGAGGAAGCAGAAATGTCGATCGTTAAACTTCAACTTTCTGCTTCTTCCTGCTTCTTTCTCAAGTCTTTGTTTCCTAGCTTGCGCTAATGTATTCCTTTGACGTCAACCAACTAGCCCAGCAACAAGCCTTACTCAATAACAAAGTAAACCAGCATATCAGAATAATCTGGGATGAGCACTTGAGCAATAAAACAAAAACGGATGTTCTAAACCCATCTAAAAAAAAAAAAAGCTGCGGTACGTTGAATAATTCGTGAGTGAGTTATTGCCAAGCTGGGATTTCGCTCACGAATGGTCATCGTACCCACAGTAGACTCCTACAGGCTGTGCTGACGCGATTGCAGTAGCCGCAAAAGCGGGTTAATTCGGTGTCTCCTTCCGCAGGAGTACACCGGCGAGGACGACAGCGACCTGTTCCTCGAAGAGCGGGAAGCGGCGCTGCGGCAGGCGGAAGAAGAGAAGCGCAAGATCCGCATGCTCGTCCCCGGAATCCTTAACCCGCACGAGATTCCCGAAGAGATGCAGGACTGAGCCTCAGCCCTTGTATTTATGTAGAGCTCTCGTCCTTTTTCCTTCCTTCCCCCCGCTCCTCTTCTACACACCATCCCTTCCTCGGCTCACAAGTTCCTGTTTCCGCTTGCCTTCCTTATTACCCCACGCATCGGCCTCTGGAGGGGCAGCACCTCCCTCCTTCCTCTTCATCCTCCCATGTGTCCTTATTTTTTCGCCACAAAAGCTCGTCGCACCCGCCGAACATCATTGTTTCGCTTTTTTTTCTTCTTCCCTTTGCACACACACACTCTTCTGGCGCAGTACTCACTTTGGTTGAGGCTATCTGTGGTTTCACTAGGCACTTTTGCTTCCTAAATTATACGTGCCCTCTCCCCCTGTGTGTTGGGACACCCGTGCGTCTTTCCTCCCCATCATACCATTTTTGCAGGCACGCACACAGACAAAAGAAGGCGCGTCGTATGAACTGCCGTGTGCTATGCGTGCCACACAACGTCGTGGCCGCTGCGGAGCGTCGCTGGCGGAACGTACCGTGGATTTGGGAGCGAGCCCAATGTCTGCGATCTGGCAGTCGATCTCGCAGATGATTTTTATTGACCAGCGGGGCAACTGCAGCTGTTTGCGTTTGCCCGTACAAAATCAGGGCAACCCTCTCACTTTTCTCGGTACGTTCTGCCGGCACGCGTGTGTGCGAGGCTTTTTTTGAGCCCAGCCTTTTTAGAAGCTTGATGCAAAGAACAGTTGGAACATTGCGTATGTTTATAGTGTCGCGACTGCGGGACTTTGGAACAGTAGTAGGGGGCAGTTCTAGAGAATGGCGTCGTAGGAACAGAGTGGGGAACACGGCGGTCTCTCGCCCTTTCGTAGTGGCCGTTGTGGGCGAAAGACAATGCTGGCTTTTTAAGATTTTGTTCTTTGTAATCGTCTGAAGTCCAGCAGGGAAGCCCGGCTTCGGTGTGTGGCTGTGTGTGTGCGAGTGGTGGCGGTGTTTGGTTTGTGTGAGTGGTGCCTCGGCGGCGAAGACTTCGCGGATTCGTCGTCGTCACCGACACCACCGACGGCACTTGCAAGCCATCGAAGCGCTCGCGACCACGTCTACTTGGGAGGAGGATGAGGAGGAGAAAGAGGAACGCATCGTCAACAGTGGGGCGTGATACAAGCCTGAAGCTTGCTTCTTTGTAATTCCTTTCTCTCGTCTGTGTCTCTCTCGCTATATTTTTTTTTTACGAGTACCGGTATCGCCACCTATCCAACGTTGCCGGTACTGACGTGCATTTTTACAATATTGCCCTTGTGGGGCAGCGTTCTACTGTATGCTGACGTCTCTTTCATCGTTTTCCCCTCCTCTCGTCCTGAAAGTGCTAGGTCTTTTCGAGTCCTTTCGCCGTGGTTTGTGCATCTCCCCTCCCCCACTTGTCGGGCATTTCAGAAGGTTTATCGTGTGTCTCGTTTTCTTTCTTCTCTCCGTCTCTTCTGTTTGTGCAGGTTTTACCTATTTATTTTGGAACAACTCTTCGTTTAAGTCTGTCGTTAGAGTCAGCTGAAGTCAGTCACACAGCTCCGATATCCTTATTTTTTTTTCTTTTTGTGATCGCATATTTGTAAAAAAAACGGTTTCTTTTCTCTTGCATCCTTCAAGCGCATTGCAGGTTGCGTCTGAAAATTATTATAATTTTTTTTTTGGTTTCTCAGAAGTTTTCGTACAGTGACGCCCATGGTTGTGCTGCAGTTTTATTTAGTTACGACTTCAGTGTTTTCTCTGGTGGGAAGAACTTTGCGAAGATCGAGGGAAACCTCGCGAGACGTGGAGAAGTCTTCGCTTTTGCCGTTGCGATCCCTTTTTTTCGTTTGCTGAAAGAGTGGCAGCAAAGCGGCGTCATCGCGAGGAGCCCTGAAGACTCTTCGGTTAACGCAGAAGACTCCTCGGCAGATGCGAAGACTCTTCAGCAGGCGCCGCTTCGACAAGACGGACTTGAGAGGCAACGGAGCGAGCATTTTTTTACACGTCGGTCACCCTTCATGCGAAGCGGATGAGAACAGAACGCCCGTGTGAATGTGCGTGTTGACGAGAGGCGGCATTGGGCGGATTTTTTGCACATGCCAGTGTGTGTGTGCGTGTGCGTGCTTCACATTTTTTTCTTCCCATTTTTCTCTCCCCTTCCAACGATGACGGAACCTGTTTCGAAAAAAAAAGCTAAATGGAGAAAAAGAAAAAACTGCTGATGTGTGCGTGTTTCAAATCCTCGAAGAAGCGTGGTTGGTGTTTGTGCATTTGGTGTGCTTGATTGGACAGATATAAAACGATCATTTGTGAGATTAAAGCGTGTGGATGTATGTGTTCGAAGCAGTTTGTATCTTATGTTCTGTCGAAGGATGCATTTTTGTTTTTCATTTCGCTATTGTAGATGATTGGAGAGCAAAGATAAAAAGGAAACAGTTGTTTTCTGAAGGAATAAATGAGCGTTTTTACATAGTTCGTACGGTGTGATGCCTGCTGTTCATGCGTATGCCAGTAAATGCGTTGACCGGAAAATTCGCGAAGACGTCCACATCGTTCTGCTTAGTGTTCTGTGGTTGAGAACCATTGAGCAGATGTAATGCTTTGTTGAACGAACAGAACTTGCAATTGGTGCCCCTTGCCAAAGGCTTCTCTTCTGCCAAGGCAGCGTGACTTCACAGAAGGTTACTGTCACACGTTAATTTGATTGGACAGCAAGATGAGAGATGACATGTGGTAACATTCAAGTCAGACGTGCAAGTTTAGCATCACCGGACAAGCGCATTTGAATGTGTTGTCATTTGGGAAGTGTGCTTGTACCAGGGAAAGGAAATCGATGGCAATTAAAATGGGTAAATAAGTAATTATACCTTTATTTATTATTTCCACAACATTGTGTTATACGTAAATACGGTGTTCACTTGGATATGGCAGCTCTTCCCAACCACATTAACTTGAACGAAGACTGCAAGCCAAGACAAACAGCAGTGTATTTAACCAAAGAACAGAGTTTTCATAGCACACGGCATGGAGACGTTTACAATTACACGAGAAGTGTCTAAAATAGGCTCCAACCTTTCTAGCGAGTGTTGTTTAGTATCGAAGCACTTCTATCCAACCCACGTGTTTTGATGCTGAGAAGAGTCTTTCAGATATTTTTTATAGTGAATGTTGCTAAGCCTTCTCGTGTGACTTCAACAAATGGCGCTAATGGCTGAGCGTGCACTTGCAAAGTCACTAAGTTTGCCTGCGCATTGTAACGGTAGTTCAACGAGCTAATGTTAACGAAAACAGTGTTTAAGGGACCCTGCAACACTTTTTCAGCATGGTCCGGAAAGGCTGCCGATTGGTAGTCGAGGTTCCCGAGAACATGCGAGCCATACATTATAGCGCAGCACGCGGCTTGGAATGTACAATTAATTCTCAAAGTCAGCTAGAAATCGTTCCCTCTTTTATCTACAAATGATGCCACATACCCAAATGACCACACCATATACCCAAATTTCACGCTATTGGCTAATTTGAGCATTGTGAGCTGCATAGTTTGGGAGGCTGCCACGTGCCGACATGCGCGCTCGCGATCACACTGAACGTAAGCTGTGTGTGCGAAGAAAAAAATGCCAGGCCTGCGCGGAAAGCGCAGCACAGTCACAGCGAAAGCTGGAAGAGCGGCATTTCTAGAGCCCGTTGTAAACTCTCTTGGGGCTACTAATACAAGTACACTAGCAAGGTCCCCACTACGCCATGAATCACAATATTTGTGAAATTGGGAAGCACCTACAACGCCATTATTCGTCATTGTGCGCAGAAGCGAGGTTCCAGCTACACATATGTAAGGCATTATGTGCACTTTGTTTACGTGACGACTGATGACGATGAAGAATTGTGGCTCAGCCCTTTGTAATGGGTTGGAAGCTTTAAACGGCTCACCAGTTACGTAATTCGCATTGTGTGACGCCCGGTCACTATTTAACTCTCCCACCATGCAATATAACATGCATTGACGTGAGAAAGAGAGACCGAGAGAGGGGGGAAGAACTTTGTTGAGACCCTGAGGAAATGGATGATGAGCTCATGGGCTTCCTTGGCAACCGATGCAAGTGCACTTGCGAGGAACCCACTACGCTATAAATCATAATTTCTGTGAAGTAGGGCAGCAGCCACTATGCTATTTTTCGTCATTCAACGGAGAGCCGTGGTACCCGCTAAAAACATGTAAGGCATCATGCGCACTTTGTTGGTGTTGTGCCTGATGACGATGAAGAATTATTGCAGAGCCCCTTGTAGTGGGTTGGAAGCATCCAACAGCCCACTCGTTGCGCAATTCGCATTGTGTGACGCCTGGTTACAGAATTCGCGTTGTGTGGTGCGCGGTTGTTATTTCACTCTTCTACCACACTAAATTACATATGTTAATGTGGTTCCTTCTGGCCATGAGGCCTGCATAGCGTCGTTTTGCAAGGAAGTTCCAAGCACCGGCATGGCTCTGAGGTACAACACTGGGCTCCCACGCAGAGGACCCAGGTTCGAGCCCCGTTCCATCCTGGAAATTTTTTCTTATTTCGAGCGATAGTGGTTATGGACACCGGCGGCGGCGGCGGCGGACAACTACGCCACCAAAAACGGCCGTTGAAATGATCTCATAACAGCTTTCGCTGTAAGAAAAGTGCTCAATGTCGCGACGCGTGCATGATGTAACTTCTTTCCCCCGTGCCATCCCTCCCTGCTTAGCTTCCAGCATGCTCGTCTGGACAAGAAGTCAATTGCAGTGTGAAAGAAATCGCCAACTCCGCTCGTACGTGGCAGATTCAAAAAATTTTTGCAGCAGTCGGTTCGTGGGACAATAAACTTTAATGAAGCCATTCGATGGTTACTTGGAAAAATGTTGCAGGGCCTCTTTGAAATGCATTGAATGTCTTTAACGGTGCTTCCGATCACTACTGTTAACTTTGGTTAATTTGTGCAAACTATGCAGCAAATAATGTGCTGGTAGCTCCTGTTGGTCACATGTGCTGCCTTGTAGTAGGTTTTCACTGTTAACGTAAAGTTTATTGGGGAAATGATTTCCAAACTGGCTGCATGATTTGTAATAACACTGCACAGGACAACGGTAACGTTGACTAAGGTCATATTTCCTAGAGCCTGCCATGAAGTCTACGGCTGTACACATCGTAACAACGAAATTTCAAAAAAAAATTTTGGCTTTTATCTGTAACGATGCCTGTGGATGCAAGAAATTCGTGAAGTTTATTGAGCAGTAAATGTACATTTGTGCTCGATACAAGTGGCAAGTAAATAGGAGGTTCCACAATTTAAACAACCATATCACTGAAATTTTCTCACATTCAGGTTTCCGGTATAAATTAAATTGTGTATGAATGGGGTCACAGAAATGCTTATTCCACAGTACCCTTCGTGTGTGTTTTGTTCTTTTGAAAGGCCATTGCGAGAAAGCTTGGATTTCAGGCAACTGTGATTTTCCATTTCAAGTTCATACACAATGGTGAAATGCATTCATTAGACATGAAGTGAACCAAATTGAATAAAATGTTGTGTTTCGGAACATGCCGACCATAAACAATTCTGAGAATTATGGAGAAATAATGTATGCATATATCATATACTAATTGCCAACTGGCATCTCTCATAATCGTATCGTGGTTTTGGGACGTTGAACCCCAAAAATTACTAATAGCCCTCCGTTAGAGGTTATTATGTAGGGGTAAAGTGCCGCACGTTCAAGTAACGTACAAAGCATTAAAGAAAAAAAAGCGTAATCCGCATACACAGCAATAAAACATATCAAGAAACAACATATTGCGAGATGTCGCATAAGTTGAACAAGTATTAAAATTTTAAAAAATAATAAAATAAAGAACACCACTGCTATACGATGCCAAACAAAAATTTTGTACTTTGAAAAACCGCATTTGTAATTTTGTAACATAAAAAGTAGGAAACATGCACAGATCCTTTGGACCCATGAAGTGAGGCACATGCAAACAACTTCTTGAAATTCGTTGCAATGTCTGATTGTAGGTTACTCCACTCTGTTGTACACTCAAAGCTCGATATCACGAACACGGATATAATGAATTATCGGGTATAACGAAGTAAATGAAAAGTCCCGTCATAGTGTTATGAATGCAACGAATTTTGGATATAACGAAGTTATTTTCGTGTCAGATGTGACTGTTATAGTGAGGTTATAGTGTATTTCAAATAAGGCATAAGTTAGGGAGTTTCACTGAAGCTTCAGTGATAGGAATTATAGTAGTTTAAGTAAAAAAAATGGCGTGAAGGAATGGGTGGTGAACGCTAGGATGAAACGCGCAAACTTACCGACGAATCAGGCTTTCGAGTCCAGCATGTTGCTTTAAAGGGACACTAAAGAGCAAAACGATTTTTCGCGCATTAGTAAAGTAGTCTTCCACGATACCAAAAATGCCACGCTTTCTGCTCGAAGACTCTTAATAAGCAAGAAAACGCGCAAAAAGAAAATACAGGTGGCGACGCCACCTTGGAATTCCCGCACCATTTGCCGTGACGTCACATATTTTTGACGGCGCCTGCTTGGGCCTACGTAGTTCCTAATCGGTTAAATCGAAGTACATTGTCCTCTGAGGGGGCCACAGACTTGACGTAACGAGTTTGTGGAAATTTCGTAGAGCCAGTGGCGCCAAAATACGTTAAATGCTCTTTGAAGTCTTTTACGTCACGAATTACAAAGTTCGGCGCGAAATTTAAAAATGAAACTTTGAACTTGGTTTTCTCCTCTAATAATAAACCTATGGTGGTGAAATAAACTACACAAGAGTTCTCCGAGCACACTTTATCAATTTAAACCAATTCATTGTTTCTCTTTAGTGTCCCTTTAACCGGCGCTCGTGCGTGTACAAAGTGAAAAATATAAATCCGTCAGCACTATTTTGCGAGGCTTCAACTAAAATGAGGCACCCTTCTGCGTCCCATAAACCTTATGTGTGCTAAACCTTTGGCTGCATTAATGCAGTGTTTGCTAGTTTCCTTGTGTGGTTTGAAGAGTGTCTTAAGTTGCATTTGATAAGACTAAGAACACGGACATCCAATGAGCACATACATGCAAGGATGGTTTTAGTGTGGCTCTTCCACATCAGGTCACTTCCAAAAACGGGGCCCTAGCTAGGTACTCGCAATGTTTAGTGTTGGTTAGCACATGGAATATATATATATGTATTTATTTATTCAGGCCCATTAAGGGGCATTGAGTGAGGGGTGTAGCTGAAAAAAAGTTGGCAGTTGATGATCCAAAAGAGGTCCTCACTAGTTTCGCTCTTTGCTACGCTCCATTTGTTTGCTCGTCTCTCCTCCTGGCCGAGTGCTCCTGCTCGCACGGCGAGGAGGAAGCAAGCGCACGTATCTACGAGCAGACAAATAGGTTCTTTTGTGGATGACATGACCAGACACGAATGTTGATGTCACGGCCAACACTGGGGATTACCGAAAGGCCCGGAGAGGACAAGGGATTGTGTTTTGGAATTTGTGGCGCACCCGCGGCTCGTAGCGCTGCCACGTTAGGCATTGTGATCGTGACGGCATGCCGAACTGGATGCGCGCGTTTACTTGAAATGTTAAAAAATTGTCGAAGGTGGCTTGGGGCCCTTTAACGAGATTAGTCTCGATTGCCCATTCAAAGCAAAGACCGTGAACTAAAACTTCTTCGTCTTCGTCACGTCATGTGGTCTGCTGTCTCACTGGAGCTGTGAAAACTATATAATGCAAGCTAAACTGCAGTGCAAGAGAAAGCATGGTCCCCTGAGCACAAGATGGTTAGATGGTATTGAATGATTGAATATTTATTTCCATAGTATAACTCAAATATTGCAAACGCCTGTCGAACCAATAGCCAAAGGCGAGTTGAAGGTCTGATAAAAGCAAGGCAATCCTACCATAGCAAAGAAGAATAATCGGGGAAACATAAATAATGGTGAATTCTCATTAGCAAACAAAACTGAAGTCTAATTAAATAAGTAGAAACGTACATCTCGTTAAAATGAGCAACTACATACAACACAGACATACAAAATAAGACAAAGTGCTAACCCACATAATGAAATACTCGATCATTTTGCTAGTTTACCACTTTGTGTCAGACGTTTCACAGATCGTCTCATTTCACGACACATATTAAAAAAAAATTTACTTCAATAATGACCCATGTACATACTAAAATGAGTCTTATTTTGGTGTGTAGGAGATCAGTTATAACTTTATTGATTTATTAGTTCGCTAACAAAGACAGGAACTGGTGTTTGAGGGCACCAGGGGAGTGCTTTCAAACATCATTCCGGAGCCGATGGGAAAACTTCGAGGTGAGCCTAAAGAACTTTCGCAGAAAAGATCTCGTGGGTGTTCATATGCCCATGGTGTCATAGGGAGTCAGCAGCTGTTTTACCTACCAACATGACTTTAATTTGTACTTTTGAATGCAAGAAACGTCCCCAAAATTAGCGTAGTGAGTGCCAGAGAAGCAATTTCCCTGTTACCCTGTGTTGGGTAGGAGCTCTAGAGGTAAGGCTTGTTTTACAGCGAAGGCTGTTATGAGATCACAACAGCCGATTTTGGCGCCATGGTTGTCTGCCACCCGTGTCGGTACCCGCTATCGCGCGAAATAGAAAAAAAAAATGAAATAAATCGAACATATCCTGGATCAGATGGGATTTGAACCTGGGTCCTCTGCGCGACAGTCCAAGTATTCTACCAGAGAGCCACGCCGGTGCTTGAAACTCCTTCGCGAAAAGACCCTATACAGGTGGCATGTTGGGCAAGGAATCTCATTAACATCTGGTAGCATGGCAGAAGAGTAAAATAACAAACAGGTGTCACACAATGGGAATTGCACAACAAGTCGGTCATAGAAAGCTTCCAACCCATTACAAAGTGCTCAGCAATAATTCTTTGTCGTCATCAGCCAAAGCACAACAAAGTGCACATGACTTACAGATGTGTAGCTGGTGCCACGTTTCTCTGCAGAATGACGAATAATGACAGTGGGTGCTTCCCTACTTCATAAAAATTATTTATTGCATAGCGGGTGCTTCCCTACTTCAAAAAACTATGATTTATGGCGTAGTGGGTACCTTGCAAGTGTACTGGTATTAGTTGCCCCAAGAGAGTTTACAAGCTCTAGAAAGGTTGCTCTTTTAGCTTTTGTTGCGACTGTGCTACGTGTTCGGTGCAGGCCTGGCGATTTTTTAAATTAGATTTACTTTTAGAACATTACATGCAATCGCCAAGCTGAGCTAATGTAATAGACTGGCTACCTATGGGGACTAAGTACATCTTGCTACCAAATGGGAAAGTGTGAAGTGAACACTGGACGAGACACAGGTGTTGTTCTGCTAGAGTCCAGTTTAGTATGTGCTGATGGAGCAGAGCTCAAGAGCGGGTGAACCGGCACTAATCGTTGCCATAAACCATAAATGAAAGTAGGCTTGCAAACACGGACATGAAAGATCACGACAACAGAAACAGTGTTTGTTTTTTGTCTTAATCTCTTGTGTCTGTGTTTGCAAGCAAACCTTCATGCATCATGAATCCTTACCAACTAGGTCACTTTCTGTCTGTCTTGATAGCCAGCCTAATCCAATCTGCAGGTGCTACAGAAATAGTCCACCTAATGCACTCCGACAGCGTAAACACCGCAGATTGGCAATATCCCCATGAAGATAATTACCAGCACTAATTATGTAATGTTCGTTTAAAATGGGGAAATGGTTGTCGGCCATTAATTAGTTGTGTTGTATCTTCCATGCTTGGAAGCTCACTGATGGCACCCGTGCCCCCTTAGCATTTTCAAGGAAGGAGTCCTCACTGAATACTCCATAGACTAGAGCAATGCTTATTAGGTCAGTAAAGTGAAACGCTAAATCAGTTTCAACTAATAATTATTGGAGAATTCTATTCTGTTAACTGTGACCTCGTTGGTTCATTATTAATAGAGAAAACTAGGAAAGTAAGGTCAAATTTCTTTATTAAATATCAGGCCAAAACTTTAGCGTCTGAATGTCAGTGTGATATATCGTATTTTGGCCGCAATGGCTCAGCAAAATTTCTTGAAAGTTGCCACGTTAAATCTCTGGCGCTCTGAAAACACAATTTAATGAACTTTTACCAATAAGCAATTATGTAGGCCAGCTGCCGCGGTGTTCCGGTGGTTACGGTGCTCGGATGCCGATTCGATGGAGGCGAAATGCCGAGGCCCGTGTACTTAGATTTGGGTGCGTGTCAAAGAACCCCAGGTGGTTGGAATTTCCGGAGCCCTCCAATACGACGTGCCTCGCAATCATATCATGGTTTTGGCTCGTAAAACCGCACAAATTATTATTAAGGCCTTGGCAGAAGCTGTCAAAATTTACAACGGCAAGTAGTGTTGTTGCACGGACCTCAAGGCGGCGGTGCCACCTGCATTTTTCTCTCTGCAAGGTGTTGAGCTAAGATTGCTGCTCTTGTTATTGTAAAAGGGTGACCTATTAATGCAGGAGAAGTTATTTCTCTTTTGTGTCCCTTACATCACTAGCACCGCGAAGACGTTCTCTTCTGTCACAAGATGAGTAGTCTTGAACAGGGATAGTCGCTGGAGCCAATGTTTCGACAAGTGGTCTAAGTGGACAAGACCACTTATCAAAATGTTGGCCCCAGCGACTATCCCTGTTAAAGAATGTTCATCTTTTCATGTTTCCATCTTCTCCTGAACTTCTGTCTTCCGTCACAAGCGATTTTACTTCATGGAACTGAGGGCAACTTTTCAGTTTTCCCTTTCTCATACACCAAGTAACCTTTTGGCTTAGAACGTTGGAAAAATTATGGGTAATCCTGCAATCTAGCTTGACTTGCTGTTTTAAGCACCTCCTAAGAGAGCAAGGACTTAGATCAATGCTCAAATCTGCTTGTGGTTTGAACCAAGCACAATGGCACCGTTTTCCGCAACCCTGGCGGGATCGCGGCTACGTGCCAGAACTCCCTAAAACTGGAATCCCGAATAAATACCCAACAGTGCAGTTCAGAAACTGTCTAAAGTGAACGTGCACGAGTGTTCCTTGTACATTTGTTAACACGATTTCTCGCTAAAACAAGATGTCGAAGTAGGGAAAAGCTGACACCAGAGCCTTTACAGGAATCGTTGGGATTACTGTCATTTTCACTCAACATAACAGCATAACTATTGGACACGGCGAGCTCAAACCAGCTGGAAATTGAACATTAATGGGACAGTTACTTTGTCCCTGGAAAGTGAGAAAGAGCAGCTGTATTAAAATAGGAATGCTTTATGTTTGTAACAAACGCAAGATTATGTGCAAAGCATGAACTGATGCAACAACACCCATCCAACAGTTTACAAGCGTGCTTGAAAATACCCAAGTGTGTTTGAAATTTTACAGCGTATATAAAGTTGATATTGGCTGGCAACCAATTGTGGGATTAGTTTCAATTGTGACAAGCTCAACTTGTACTTAATGAATACTGACTTCTAATTCTTGCCAATTCACCTGTAAAATTACACATCACGCACAGTTACACATCTGGAGTCACTGGTTAGTGCAGGTTTCTTTATCGAAGTAGTTATGCACATCGAACACACACGGAATATACGTGAAGTGGTTAAATAAACCCTACAAAACAAAACGTGATGCAGATAAGTGTACATAAGTCATCCATATAACATGTAATAATCTCGTGCAATGCTTATGTACCGCAAAGGTCACAAACTGGATGCCTTTGCACTGTTCGTGCACTGTCCCCTTCCGTTACATAACGTGAGCATTTATGACGCAATAGCGGAATCACAGACAAGTTTCGTTCCGACATGATCAATAAGTGATCATTAGTTACAGTGGAACAAGAACGAAGACGAAGGCGCACACACGATGGGACACCGCTCACTATCAACTCCCGTCGAGTGTGTGCCTTAACTTTTTCTTCGTTCTTGTCGCGCTGTAACATAATGAACCAGTACCAACTAGACCAGTTCACTGTACTCCCCAATAATTCGTTTGCTTCTTTGGTCACTCTGTGTCGGTCTTCTCAGCCACTTCCGCAGAGTCCACGGCTACTTCTTCAGCCACTGGCTCATGTCTTGTGTCAGCCACGTTCACCTCGTCAACCTGTTGCATAGCGCTTGCGCTAAAAATGACATCCTCGTAGGCTTTTCTCCTACTGTACGACCTCTGGTTTTGAATGAGTTTCCTCTGATACTTGCAGCCTGCGCAAGCTCTCCTCAGCCTAAAATCCGCGAAGAGGCTGCAGTCCTTGGAAAAGAACTTGCCGTTGAACGCGGGGCATTCGCGAGCCAACGGCTGTACACCCACACCGGGGCACAGGGTCAGTTTGTCGATGCTGTCGATAAATTCTTCCGCTAGTTCGCGCGTCGTAAGTTCTTGTTCGCACCATATTTCGCCCCGCAAGTGCACTTCTCCGACTGCGCTGTCTTCGCCACCTTGCCCGACTTGAATTCTGACCGACTTTACCATCACTACGCTGCCGTAGGGTTCGGCGGCGTCCGCTTCGCACTGGGCGTAAAGACACAAACCTTCAGCGTCCACCAGAGTTATTTCCGACCATCCCTTAGGGATTCGAAGCCTCGAAAATCCCAGCCTTTCGTCAGTCGTTTCGACGTGTTCATCCTGTGGGCTACCTGGTTCGCAGTTAAGACCCTCTGATGCTTCTTTTGATGTTGGAACACACGCGTTTTCCATTGTACTGCGTTTTTGCCTTTTTTGGGGTTTGGCGCGTACTTGATCGCATAGGTTTCGCTCCTTTCGTTTCTTGGGCAGCTTCTTGGTGTAGTACTTTGGCGCCTCGGGAAATATGGTCGGGACGGCATCTTTCGCGAGTAACGGTCGGTCCCGGGGAATCTCGACGATTTCGCCCTTGATTTTCGTCCGAAACGTGCGCTCGATGAAGCGCTCGTCGAAGTGACGTTCGCAAACGACGCAAGCATGGTCGAAGGGTCGATCCCTTCTCGGGATTTTGCGCGACCACTCTGCGAGCCGTTCGGGTTCGATCGGTGCCCGGAACAGGGACCGTGTCTCCTTGCACGACTTGCAGCCGCTCTTGCAGCCCTGCACGTAACAGACACGGTCACGTTTGTCGCGTCTTCTTTCGGTCGTCGTCGTCATATCGTCATTTGACTGGTTTCATGACAACATGCCGTGGGCACGCACGCCGTGGTCACGTCGTTTTCGGCAGTCGGAAATGGCTTAACTAATGACCCCAATCACAGTGCAACGCCACGATATGGTGGCCACGAGACAATATAAATGTTGAGGCGCCTCGCCAACCTCTCAACGGCTCACAAGCACAGCTCGCCTACGCTCCCGCGCAGAACGCGTCAAAACGCTGGCTTGTTCCGGCTCGTAGCCGACTGCAGCTGGCTCATGCTGTATTGACTCTCACTTGCAACGATGATGATAGCTGTGAACACTGCTCCAGGTAGGGTGGCTAGAATGGGGAGGTGTGCTGAGCGCAGCGCGTTTCCCTTGCCAGAGAGGGTCCCTCTGCGCGCCGATGCCGCCAGGGGCGCTGCTGCAAGGGGCGCTGCATGTTACGGCCGGTACGGCCGCCGCCGTTGCAGATTACCGGAGGAAAGCCTAGCACTCGGCAACGCGGCGTCGTATTTTTCATCGTTCAAGTGGTGCTTATTGCTCGAGGGTCATGGATTTTTGAGGTGTGAGGATATAAACTGAACAAGAAAACTGCACGTTGTTGCTTCGTTCCTGGCTGCAACTCTGGGTACTGTTCGTCGACAGAAAAGGCATGTTTGTTCCGAGTACTGACGTGGAAAGAGTTATTTTAGAAGTAAGGTCGTGCGATACCGAGAGCTGAGAGGCAGCTGACAAGGAACGCAGCACAATGCGAGAAGCATTTCGTCGCAAGGCACATAGAGGGGAACGACGTTGGGCTAGCTGGTATTGCGTAGTCTGAAGTGAACGACAGCGCGTACAACGTGATATGTTGTACACTTTTATTCCTTAACCCGGGTGCATTTATTTTTAAAGTGGGTTAACCATAAGGAGGAAGAAGAGAAAGCCAAGTGGGCTAAGACCTGTGTTCTGTAGATAGCTCTTTATTGCAGAGTTCAAATAAACTTGCTTCGTGTGCGAATGTGTTTCCTTTGAATCTTTCAACCTGCCGACAAAACGAACACATGACGTTTTGACCAGCAGCTAGTGCATAGTAATGGGTACAAGCGCGAGAGCAGGCAATTTTTTAGGTATGTTTCCACCTTTTTAGAAATCTTAGGTTTTGACCCAAAATTAATTGTTTTGTGTTTGCCTTTGGGCGAACAGTTTAAAAGGGCTCTGCAAGTGCGTTCAGTAAAAGAACGGAAGGTAATTATAATGTAATTACCAATATTACGCATAACACGGCCATCACGGCAATAGTCATAACTATACCAATCCAACCATACAAAAAAAAATGGCTTCGCAGCATTATAGCTGTGTACCAGGGGCGTAGCCAAGGGGGCGGGGGTTGGGGGGTTCAACCACCCTCCCCCCCCCCCAAATTTTTCAATTTTGCATATGTATACTATATACACGCACACATACAAACGCACGCACGAACATGGTTGAACCTCCCCCCCCAAAAAAAAAAATTCTTGCTACGCACTTGCTGTGTATGTAGGCTGTGCGATGAGCTAGAATCCTTGCGCTATCATTATTATTAGGTATATTATAGCCTAAAACCACCATAAGTCGTGTTGTTTCAGAAGGTTGCATTTCAATTGAAGTATTATATAACATTAAAAGTCATTCATCGTTTCAATGATCCTAGTTCATTGCACAGGCGCAAGTAAATGTCTGAGCAAGAAGCATGGAAATTTTCATGGGAAAATATTGATCTGTTCAATAGCTATGAGCTTTTTCGCAACAAAAACCTACTGAAAATCAAGTTTCGAGAAAAACAATAATTAAATTTTCCGAACATGTCATTTTCAATTTGAGTGTAGTCACAAAAAAAAGGACCATAACTTTCGAACAGAACCAAATAGAAGCGTTATTTTTTGTGAACCGCAATTCTGTATGTTCGTACATTTTCAGAACATCAAAAGTAAAAAAATTCACTTTTTAAAAAAGAAAAAGACATACCTTAACCATGTGAATAAGCACTAAAAATGACTTGAATAAGTTGCAGTGATACATAATGGCAAGTGGTAAAACGGCAGGACACAAGCGCAAAAAGAACAAAAAAAAAAAAAAACTTGCTGCTCAAAAGTGGCGTGCGCGAAATGCCGCTAGCAATATTACTCTGGCACGCGCAGTGCTACTCGGCGTGCAATACGAACCCTGCTTTTCAAATGGGGAGAGGAAGTCTACGCTTTACTAGCGCAATCGCTGAGGTAAAAAGAAAACGATTAACGCTGCAAAGTGTAGCACGCAAGAAATAGCGCGAGCCATAATCGTCGGACGCTAGCAAGGCTGCGCTGTACGTCGTCTGCTCAACGCCACGCGCCCCTGCGTACAGCGCCCCTTGCGGCATCGGCGCACATTGGGGACCGGTTTCCGCGGCCGCTTTTCACACCTCCCCATTCTAGCCACCCTACTCCAGGGGTGCAATCGCGGAACGATGCTATTTCCGATTCTATGCCATATTCTATGCTATTCTTATCATCCACCACTCGCGGCTGGCTGATCGCGTTGATAACGCGGACGGACTGTCGTTCTGACCAATGGCCAAGCGCGAAAAGCACGAAAAGCATTGGAATAAAAAATAGAATCGTTCCGCGATAGCACCCCAGTACCCGTGAACTGGGGTGCAATCGCAGAACGATGCTATTCCCGATTCCAATGCCATATTCTATGCTATTCTTATCATACACCACTCGCGGCTGGCTGATCGCGTTGATAACGCGGACGGACCGTCGTTCTGACCAATGGCCAAGCGCGAAAAGCACGAAAAGCATTGGAATAAAAAATAGAATCGTTCCGCGATAGCACCCCTGCACTCAAACAAAAAATTTGCGCAGCTCGCGCTAAGTCGCGCCAGCTGATGGGCACTTCTCGGCTTCTCTTGTTAACCATCTGTTAACCATGATGATGATAACTTCCTATTCTTCTACGACACACCTCGACAATAACGGCTGTGCTGTAAAACATTAGCACACTTAGCTGCATTTCTTCATTTGTGGTCTCCACTGCAAAGGCAGCTGCAACCTTTTGGGAGCATAAGTTTTTCACACAACGATAATGGTCAGCTTTCTTGCTCGCTGTTCCTTGCTTTAGCGGTGCTCGCCTTTTACTTTCTGACACACGCACACATCTTTATAGGAGGGGGAGACGGTAGTTGTCAAGCCAGGCGTACTATATTTGTTCACTGATTGGCAACATCTCTCCCCCTGTGGACGAGTTTGGAAAGGGCAAACGCACCTTTGCCATCCATAACTGACACCACGAACACAAGCTGGGAAACACGCCACAAATACCACGAGTGCTGCAGGAAAAAAATGGAAAGAAAGCAAACTTTGGTTTCTACACGGGAAGTTGAAACTAGCACCTGAATCTGTCAAACTAATCGTGTTTCTAACCTATTTTAGGCTAATGCTACAGTACGCAAGAATTATAAAGAATATGTTTCAATATGCGTCTCATAAGTTCGAAAAGGTGCGAAGAGGGCTGCATGGCTTAGTTTGTCCGAATATTCCTTTGCTGACTTGGTAGCAGGGATGTTAAACGTGCTTCAACCACCACCTCTAATGCAGCAGTGCCTAGTGGCAACGCTTAAATTAGCATTCCTTGCTGCCTAAACAACATTTTAATATTGATACTGCATCTTGCTTAGCTCCCCTGAAACAAGCTAACTCTCAGAAAAAAAGCATGGCTCAACATATCGACATGTATGCAAACGCATTGCTACCCTGAACTATAAAAGATCTCCTATCAGAAACTCATAATGACATCATTACAAACCTGAACATCTATGTCTGCTTTCACATGTGTACATACATGTACTTTGTTTTTTTCAGCTGCCACATAGCACAGCTCCTGTACTATGAATTCGAGCGTGTGTGATGAATTAGAAGTGAGAAAATCGATTATCGAAGTGTTATGCCATTGTTAAAGTATATTAGATTACCTGATTTTCATATGACACTTACTTGATGTAACTTACCATTGTAACACGCACTTTGTGCGTGTGATGATAGCCAACATTGTAAATAAATACAAGTAAACATATAAATTAGTAGCCTAAGTTAAAGATGTCTTTAGAGTCTGTAAACTAACACGGCACTGGGAAAGAAAGCAGCAGACGGGCTCTCACTGGCCTCAAAATTATCACTTGCCTGGTCGACGCCGTTTTTTTTCGGTGCATAAGAACATTGCGTCGGATTGCTACACGCATCCTATGCAATGCTTACGTACCGCAAAGGTCATAACCTAAGTGTCTTGCAATGTTTATGTGCTGCAATGTTTTGGGAACAGTATAAGTAATTCCAACCTTCACAACATTCCTTGCCACATGTATGAAAAGGGGTGCACTTGAAGAGCTGTTGATTCCCATCATCTAAATACAACATTGAAAGGCAGAGTGAAAATCCAAACGTAATGACGTGAAACTCATACAGCTGGATGGATGACAGCGCTGCCCAGGTCCTTATTAAAGAAGAAGCCACAGCTATAGTTCTCCTGATAGATGCTAAGAGGATGGTTGCTGAAATCAGGGAACCCTGAATGTCAACACAGGCAATTACTCACAACTACACAATATATTTACCTATGGGGCAGAAACCTGGAGTCTAATGAATAGTGTTCAACTTACGCTGAGAATGGTGAAGCGAGCCAAGGAAAGAGTGAAAGGTGTAACCTTAAATATCAAGAAGAGAGCACAGTGGGTCAGGGAATAAACGGGTGTTAAGGACATCTTAGTTGAAATCAAGAAGAAATGGGCATGGACAGGGCATGTAGCGTGAAGGCGAGGTAACCGCTGCTCATTAAGAGAAACTGACTGGATTCCAAGAAAAGGCAAACGCACGAGGGGCAGAAACAAATTCAGGCGGGCAGATGACATTAAGAAGTTTGCGGGTATGACGTGGCTGCAGCAAGCAGAGGACCAGGTTACTTGGAGAAAATTGGGAGAGGCCTTTGCCCTGCAGTGGGCGTAGTTAGGATGATGATGATGAGATAATGTACATCTCTGGTGACAGCGTAAGTCCCCATATCCTTAGTCTAAATTACATTTGGTGCAATTAGATGACTCGTCAACAAACATTGATGCCTGTAAATAGGCCTATGCGTCACCTTCGCATCGCAGCCTACAAGATGACCAAGCTGAGCATACTGAATGCATAATGGTGGGGTCTTTGGCAAGTGCAGAGTTTATTTTCACTCTAAATGAGGGATGAGAAACAAACGATGCTTGTACTACATTCGATGTAAACCATGCAAGAAAAGCGTGGCCAGAACCTCGTAATTGGATGACATTGTACATCAGGCTGTGAAAAGTTGTGACACGGACGGCGGCAGCAATTGCCCGTCCCTCTCCATTAAGTAACGGCAGCAGTTAGACCACAATGGCGGAATTGCAAACAAGTCTCGTTCCCACACGATCAATAAATAAACTTGCTTGCTCATATGGTCACTCAGTGCCGGCCTCCTCAAACACTTCCACCGAGTCCACGGCTACTCCTTCGGTCACTTGCTTGTGTGTTGTGCCTGCTGGGCTCACTTCTACAACCCATCGCATGTCGCTTGCTCTAGTCATGATTACTTCGTAGCCTCTCTTTCGCCTCCTCCCCATCTGGTTTTGGATGAGTTTCCTCTGATATCTGCAGCTCGCGCAGGATCTTCCCAGCTTCTCGTCTGCGAAGAGGGTGCAGTCCTTGGAAAAGAACTTGCCGTTGTAGGCCGGGCATTCGCGAGTCAACGGCTGCATACCTACACCAGGACACAGGAGCAGTTTGTCGATGCTGTCGATCAACTCTTCCGCTTCCTCGCGTGTCGTCAGTTCTTGTTCGCACCAGATTTTGCCCCGCAAACGCACTTCCGCCGCAGCGGTGTCCAGGCCACCCTGCCGAGCTTCGATTCTGACCGACTTGAGCATCACTACGCTGCAGTAGGGTTCGGCGACATCGGCTTCGCACTGGGCGTAAAGGCGCAAACCTTCATAGTCCACCAGAGTTATTTCTGACCATCCCTTAGGGATTCGAAGCCTCGAAAATACCAGCCTGTCGTCAGTCGTTTCGACGTGTTCATTCTGTGGGCTACCTGGTTCACAGTTAAGACCCTCTGATGCTTCTTTTGATGTTGGAACACACGCGTTTTCCACTGTACTGTGTTCTTGCCTTTTTGGGGGCTTGGCGCGTACTTGATCGCATAGGTTTCGCTCCTTTCGCTTCTTGGGCAGCTTCTTGGTGTAGTACTTTGGCGCCTCGGGAAATATAGTGGGGACGGCATCTTTCGTGAGTAGCGGTCGGTCCCGGGGAATCTCGACGATTTCGCCCTTGATTTTCGTCCGAAACGTGCGCTCGATGAAGCGCTCGTCGAAGTGACGTTCGCAAACGACGCAAGCATGGTCGAAGGGTCGATCCCTTCTCGGGATTTTGCGCGACCACTCTGCGAGCCGTTCGGGTTCGATCGGTGCCCGGAACAGGGACCGTGTCTCCTTGCACGACTTGTAGCCGCTCTTGCAGCCCTGCACGTAACAGACACCGTCACGTTTGTCGCGTCTTCTTTCGGTCGTCATCGTCATATCGTCATTTGACGGGTTTCATCGTCACCTACTGTCTTAGCGACGTGACAACATGTCGTGGGCATGCACACAATGGTCACGTCGCTTTCGGCAGTCGGAAACGGCTTAATCAATGACCCCAATCACACTGCAACGCCACGAGACAATATAAATGTTGAGGTGTTGAGGCGCCTCTCAAGACTCAACCGACTCTACGGCTCACAAGTACAGCTCGCGAGCAGGACGCTGGCTTGTACTGGATCGTAGCCGACTGCAGCTGGCTCATGCTTAAATGGCTCTCAGTTACGACGATGATGATAGCTGTGCACTGAAAAAAAAAAATTGCGCAGCTCGCACTAAGTCGCGCATGTCTAAGCACTAAGTCACAGCAGAGCTGGTGGGGACATTTCAGCTTCTCTTGTTAACCATCTGTACCTATGACCTGTACAGAATGCTTGAACGGTGATTGAGCGGGTGGCGGTTCATGATGATGATAATTTCCTATCTACGACACGGCAAACCCGGACCATAACGGCTCTGCTGTAAAACATTAGCACACTTAGCTGTATTTCTTCACCTGTAATTCCCACTGCAAAGGCAGCTGCAACCTTTTGGGAGCATAAGTTTTTCACACAACGATAATGGTCAGCTTTCTTGCTCGCTGTTCCTTGCTTTAGCGGTGCTCGCCTTTTACTTTCTGACACACGCACACATCTTTATAGGAGGAGGAGAGGGAAGTTGTCAAGCCAAACTTACTATACCTTTTCGGTGATTGGCAACATCTCTCCCCCTGTGGACGAGTTTGGAAAGGGCAAACGCATCTTTGCCATCCATAACTGACACCATGAACACAAGCTGGGAAACGCATGACAGAAATACCACGAGTGCTGCAGGAAAAAAATGGAAAGAAAGCAAACTTTGGTTTCTAAGCGGGAAGCTGAAACTTGCACCTCAAACTGACACACTAATTGTGTTTCTAACCTACATTAAGCCAACGCTACAGTACGCAAGCATTATATAGGATCCGCTTCAACATATATATATACGTTTTATAAACTCGAAAAGGTGCAAAGAAGGGCTACATGGTTTATTTTGTCCGAATATTCCTGTGCAGAAATGGTAGCAGGGTTGTTAAACGTGCTTCAACCACCACCTCTAATGCAGCAGTGCATAGTGGCAGTGCTTAAATTCACATTCTTTGCCGTCTGCACAACATTTTGATATCGATATTGCATCTTATTTAGCTCCCCCGAAACAAGCAAACTCTCAGGAAAAAAGCATGGCTCAATGTTTGCTGTGCCATGACTAGATATCGACATGTATGCAAACTCATTGCTAGCCCGAACCATAAAAGGCCTCCTTTGAAAAATTCATAATGACATCTTTACAAACCTGAACATCTATGTCTGCTTCCACATGTGTACATAGATGTACTTTTTGTTTTTTTTTTATCTGCTGCCACATAGCACACCTCCTGTGCTACGATTCGAGTGTGTCTGATGAATTAGAAGTGAGAAAATTGATTATCAAAGTGCTATGCAATTGTTAAAGCCTATTAGTTTACCTTATTTTCATATGAAACTTGATGTAGTTTACTATTGTAACACATAGTTTGTACTTGTGATGCCTTAACATCCATACCGTGGCAGCCTTGCAGCCAACATTGTAAATAAATACAAATAAACATATATATTAGTAGCTTCAGTTAAAGATGTTTTTAGAGTCTTTAAACTAACATGGCACTGGGAAAGAGATCAACAGATGGACTCTCACTGACCTCAAAATTATCACTAACCTGGTCGACGCCGTTTTTTTTTTTTCAGTGCTTAAGAGCATTGCATCCTATGCAATACTTATGCACCGCAAAGGTCATAACTGCAGTGTCTTGCAATGTTTATGTGCTGCAGTGTTTTGCGAACAGTAGAAGAAATCCCAACCTTCACAACACTCCTTGGCACGTGTATGAAAAGGGGTGCACTTGAGGAGCTGTTGATTGCCATCATCTAAATACAACGTTGAAAGGCAGAGTGAAAATCCAAACACAATGATGTGAAACTTATACAGCAGGATGGATGACAACAGTGCCCAGGTACTTATCAAAGAAGCCACAACTATAGTTCTCGTTATAGATGCTAAGAGGATGGTTGCTGAAATCAGAAAACCCTGAATGTCAACACAGGTAATTACTCACAACCACACAATATACTTATCTATGGGGCAGAAACCTGGAGGCTTATGTATTGTCAGTGGTGGTCCAACCAATTTAGGATTTGGAGCAATTTTCGGAGCAGGAATAAAGCTGTTTAGGAGCAGATTTGGAGCAGGAATAATTGTGCTTTGGAGCAGTTTTGGAGCCGGAATAATAGTAATTTAGGACAGTTTTGGAGCACAAGAATTGTGTTCGAGATCATTTAGAGTAGTGTAACAGTAAGTGTGTGAGTATATTCTGGAGATTATCATCACTGTAGGAACAGGAGATGCTGCTCTAATGTACAGACAGAGACAATGCCAACAATTTCAGAAGAGCATTTCACACAGAGAATGTCATGTGTTGACTTCACCGCTATATATAAGAAGTGTATTTTGGGGAGGCATTAGCGACAGAGGCGAAAATGGCATGGGTGGTTTCTGTGTGCGACAGGACTCTGTATATTTGTTAAACATGTTATTTTTGGCGCAATGCTTGAAACGTGAAAAAAGGACAGAGCAAATAGACAGTGGAGCTCTTATTATCTATCCTTCCTTCATGTTACAAGCATTGCACCAAAAATAACATGTTTAGCTAACCAAGGCGCCAACTTGCCCAGGAACAAGTACTTGTACACTCTGTATACGTACGATTTAATGAAAAAAAAGCGCATCGGTGTAAAGCGGGTTCCGACGCAATTGGTCCGATGCAATTTCAAAAAGCTCTCGAGGTTCTTCGGGCCAGACCAAGAACATTTTGGGCGAAAAACACTCAGTTGCTGTGTGAAAGGCCAAAACTGTGAACTTTGGCGCAGCTGGTGCAACTTGTACTGGACTTGGCACAGCGAAGTGCAGAGAGGTTGGATTGTATAAAATGGAATAAATGGCACAGTTGGACCACCACTGATTGTGTTCCACCTATGATGAGAATGGTGGAGCGAGCCACGGAAAGAGTGAAAGGTGTAACCTTAAGTACCAAGAAGAGAGCAGAGTGGATCAGGGAACAAACGGGTGTTAAGGACATCTTAGTTGAAATCAAGAAGAAGAAAATGGGCATGGGCAGGGCATGTAGCGTGAAGGCGAGGTAACCGCTGCTCATTAAGAGAGACTGGATTCCAAGAAAAGGCAAACGCACGAGGGGGAGGGGCAAATTTAGGTGGGCAGATGACATTAAGAAGTTTGCGCGTATGACATGGCTGCAGCAAGCAGAGGACCGGGTTACTTGGTGAAAATTAGGAGAGGCCTTTGCCCTGCAGTGGGCGTAGTCAGGCTGATGGTGATGAGATAATGTACATCTCTGGTGACAGTGTTAGTCCCTATCTCCTTAGTCTACATTACATTTGGTGCGATTAGATGACTCGTCAACAAACATTGATGCCTGTAAATAGGCCTATGCGTCACCTTCGCATCGCAGCCTACAAGTTGACCAAGATGAGCATACTCAATGCAGAATGGCGGGGTACTTTGGCAAGTGCAGAGTTTATTTTCACTCTAAATGAGGGATGAGAAAGAAACGATACTTGTACAGTACGGTCCACTGTTAAAGGGAACACTCCAATGAGCACCTTTCATTTTGCTGGCCCTTTAACAGCAAGTGGACAGGGAAACATTGCTCATGCACTGCACGAGTCTGTCAAAAAGAGGCAGAAATGTCAAGCACCAGTACTTTTATGCAAATCTAAGCCACTATGTTTTTGCAAGAGAGCGTAATCCAAACATGCCCTGCACGCAAGTGTTCCCTTTAACAGTGGACCCGTCTGTACATTCGATGTAAACCATGCAAAAAAAGCATGGCCAACCAGTGCCCCGTAATTGGACAATATTGTACATCAGGCTGTGAAAAGTTGCGGCACGGACAGCGGCAGCAATTGCCCGTCCCTCTCCATTACGTAACGGCAGCAGTTACAACACAACGGTGGAACTGCAAACAAGTCTCGTTCTCACACGATCAATAAACTTGCTTGCTCATATGGTCAGTCAGTGCCGGGCTCCTCAAACACTTCCACCGAGTCCACGGCTACTCCTTCGGTCACTTGCTTGTGTGTTGTGCCTGCTGGGCTCACTTCTACAACCCATCGCATGTCGCTTGTTCTAGTCATGATTACTTCGTAGCCTCTCTTTCGCCTCCTCCCCATCTGGTTTTGGATGAGTCTCCTCTGATACCTGCACCTTGCGCAGGATCTCCCCGGCTTCTCGTCTGCGAAGAGGGTGCAGTCCTTGGAAAAGAACTTGCCGTTGTAGGCCGGGCATTCGCAAGTCAACGGCTGCATACCTACACCAGGACACAGGGGCAGTTGGTCGATGCTGTCGATCAACTCTTCCGCGTCCTCGCGTGTCGTCAGTTCTTTTTCGCACCAGATTCTGCCCCGCAAGTGCACTTCCGCTGAAGCGGTGTCCAGGCCACCCTGCCGAGCTTCGATTCTGACCGACTTGAGCATCACTACGCTGCAGTAGGGTTCGGCAGCATCGGCTTCGCACTGGGCATAAAGGCACAAACCTTCGGAGTCCACCAGAGTTATTTCCGACCAGCCCTTAGGGATTCGAAGCTTTGAGAATCCCAGCCTTTCGTCAGTCGTTTCGACGTGTTGCTTCTGTGGGCTATCTGGCTTACCAGTAGGGCATCTGATGATCTTGTTGCATCAGCACACCCATTTACCTGAATGCCGACGTTCTGCTTCTCCTGAAGCTTTGAAGATGGCGGTCTTTTCTCGTAAGTCTTTACTACGCGTTCACTCAGTGGTCTACCCGCGTCCGGATCGCGGGGTTCCGATTCTGCTTCTGATGCTGCATCAGCACACGCGTTTTCCACAGTATTGTCCTTTTGGCATTTCTTTGGTTTGGGGAGTACCTGATCGCATAGGTTTCGCTCCTTTCGCTTCCTGGACAGTTTCTTGGTGTGGTACTTTGGCGCCTCGGGAAATATGGTGGGGATGGCGTCTTTCGCGAGTAGCGGTCGGTCGCGTGGGATCTCGACGATTTCGCCGTTGATCTTGGTCCGAAACGTCCGCTCGATGAAGCGCTCGTCGAAGTGGCGATCGCAAACGACGCATGCGTGGCTGAGGGCTCGGTCCTTCCTCCGGATTTTGCGCGACCACGCTGCGAGCCGTTCGGGCTCGACTGGTGCGCGGAACAAAGACCGGGTCTCCTTGCACGATCTGTAGCCGCTCTTGCAGCCCGGAACATAGCAGGTCCGTTGCCGTTGCTCCGGCCGTCTTCCTTCGGGCGTCGTCATATCTTGGGCCATTTCGCGGGTTTCAACTACGGTCTTCGCGACATGACAACATGCAGCGGGCGCGCGGACTAGCGGACGCGTTTCTTGGGACAGTCACGAGGCGGTTGAAATAATGCCCACTACCAAGCTTCCACAGACACACCTCAGTCTTCAAAAGCGGGGGTGCACGGTGCCACACGATGCACTGTATAAACGTTGAGTCACCTGTGAAACGGCTTGAACGTGCAACTTCCCTACTCCGCTTGCAGCGCAGGATCGCGCCATCGCGCCAGAACGTTGGCTTGTACTGGCTTGTGGTCGACCGTAACTGGCTCACAATATGGCTTACAACTTTTGTTGTGACGATGATGACAGTTTCTGGTCACGAACGACATGCGCGCTATCAGCGTGACATAGCATTCTTGGTAGGAAAGTGGCCAGCGCCGAGTTTTCAAGAAAGGAAACGCAAGCAAGCCAGATGACGATTATTCATCATCGTCATCATCATTTATTTACCCTTAAGGGCCCCTCATGGGGCATTACATAAGGGGGGGGGGTAACAATAGGTAACCTCGGGTCACAAGGTTAAAATTATGACATAAATACTGTTGGAAAAACAAGAAAAAAATACAGTAAGGGGGAAAAAAGCAAGAAAAACAATAAAACATAACATGAAAATGGGAAGGCAGGTATAAACGCGCAAAGAACAGGGCTACTACTCGTTGTCCTGACAGTGGTGCTGTAACAATAAATCTTTAAATTTCACACAGTTTACCTCACTAACAATACCGTCAGGAAGTACATTCCAATCCGATATGGCAGTCGGTAGAAATCATTTGTTGAAGGCGTTAGTTGAACCATGAATGCGTTGAACACTGTGACAATTAAACAGACGTCGTGATGATCTCATGGGCGGCTGGATTAGGCTCTCGCGTAAATGAGGAAAGTTATAATACAGCTTATGGAAAAGGCAAAGACTTGCTATTTTGCGACGGGATGCCAAAGGGGTTAGACCAATCGAACTTCTGATGTTAGTGACGCTCAATCTATAATCATATTTGGAAGTTATAAAACGAGCAGCTCGATTTTGTATTGCCTCCAACGCCTTGATTAGGTACTCTTGATGGGGGTTCGAGATAGGGGATGCGTATTCAAGTTTGGTGCGTATAAAAGTTTCGTATGCCATTAGTTTAACTGTGGGCGAAACAAATGTGAGTGATCGTCTGATGAAACCTAGTGATCTAGAAACGCTTGCAGAAAGTGACGTGATGTGCTTAGACCAATTTAGATTATCTGTTATTTCTACGCCGAGATACCTATAAGATTCCACCTGTTGTAGAGCGGTATTGTTTATCGTGTATGGGAAGTGTAGATTAGATACTTACGGGACACGTGCATAAACTTACATTTGATACGTTTAACTGCATGAGCCATGTCGAGCACCAGTTTTGAATTAACGTTAAGTCATCCTGCAGGAATTCCTGATCGTTAATAGTAGAGATACGCCGGTAGAGAACGCAATCATCCGCGAACAAACGAATGGTTGATGAAATTGGAGCAGGAAGATCATTGATGAAGATTAGGAATAGAAGCGGGCCAAGGACAGAGCCCTGTGGGACTCCGGAAATAACGTTAGTGGCGGCAGATAGATGGCCTTCGATGACGGTGTACTGGGAGCGATCAGTTAAAAAGCAGTGAATCCATGACAATATCAGCGGATCAAAAAGGCAAGACAGTTTAGTCATGAGACGCTGGTGAGGAGCGCGGTCAAAAGCCTTAGAAAAATCGAGGTAAATGACATCGGTTGCAAAGGATGAGTCTAGGTTTAAGTGCAAGTCAGTCGAGAATTCAACAAGTATAGATTCACACGAAAAGCCGGATCGAAATCCGTGTTGGTTCGGGAAGAAAAATGAATTATTGTCCAGGTGTTTTGCCAGGTGGGAGTAAATTATATGTTGAATAAATTTGCATGCAATACATGTTAGCGAGATATGTGACGGTAATTAGATGTATTGGAGCGGCTTCCTGCCTTGAAGACTGGTACAACTCTGCTAACCTTCCACTCAGACGGGATTTGGCCGCTGGAAATAGACTGCGTGAAAATGATTTGTAGGACGCGACTAGATATTACTTTTGTGCCTTTAAGAATTTTAGCAGATATGTTGTCAGGCCCAAGGACACTAGATATCTTTAAGTTATCAATCAGCTTGCAGATTCCTTCTGCCGAAATATTAACTGGTAGCATTTGAGGAAAATTGGGATTCAGCGGAACAGGAATATTTGCAACCGGTTCGTGCGTGAAAACTGAGGTGAAGTAGGCATTCATAACGTCAGAACGAAACTCCTTCGGAACGACAGTACCATCTTGATTTAATAAAGAGATGTTATGCGAGCCACTGTGGTTGGAAGTTAATAAAGTCCAAAATTTTTTTGGATTAGTTCGAAGGATGTCCAGTATGTCTCTGTTGTAGAAGTGCCGTTTAGTGCTCCTCAGCAATTTAGTATAACTGCTCAGACACTCGAAATACTTTTCCCATTTTAATGCTGAAGCGGAGCTCTTGGCTTCCCTGAATAATCGCTTTTTCTTATTGCACAGTTTTCTTAATGAATTTGTAAACCACGGTTTCCCGGCATCACCACGAATGCAAACTAAGGGTACATATGATTCTACTAGCGAGATAAGTTTTGCTTTATACGAAGACCAGTTTTCATCGATAGTCCTGTTAGGAGCTGATTGTTCAAAGTGTTGAAGAAATATGGCCATTTCCTCATTAATTCGGTAAAAATCCGCTTTTTTGTAGTCACGAATGTACTTTACTGAAAGTTGTCGTGAAGGAATGGAAACTGCAAGGCTGAAAATTACCAACTGTGGGACAAAAAGACGCCCTTTTTACTCTATCTTTTCTTAGAGTGTGGCTCTTTTTGCGATGACAGCCTGCGGTGCCAGAGCACACCGTACTACTGTGCACCCACCTGACGCCGCCACCTGAAGTAATTTATGGTAAGCTGAGATACAAAGCCTCCGAGATCGGTACTTGTAGTTGCCGCGCTGGTCGTGCGTGCACGTGGGAAACTTGTTGATCGTTCCCTCCTATTTCTGATGGCGAATTTTCTCATGTGCGTGACAGTGTTTGAGGAAGCCCGATGCATTCAAGTTTTTGCAGAATGATTTTAATTACGCTGGCTTATTCACATAGGATAAATCCAACACCCCGAATATATCGCGGTGCGTATAGCTGCATTCCTGCGCTTTGGCGCCCCTTTGAGGAGTAAAATATCTCACGAAATGGAGCACCATTCGTCATTAAGCGTTGTATTTTTTCTGTCCGAAACCTTGCGACTGCTCTTCTGGCTGGTGCAGGTGACGGGTGGTCGTGCAACTCACCTGATGCTGTTAATGCTAGCCTTCCGGACCTCCTCGTGTGTTTCGACGCATTAGCTAGACAGGCGTACATATGCATGGAATGAACAGCGATACCTTTTGCAATCAAAACAGTAAGCATGATGCAGGCATGAGCGTAGCCAGAAATTTTTCTCGGGGGGGGGGGGGGGGCAACCCCTTCCCCCCTTGGCTACGCCTCTGCATGAAGCATCTTTATTTATTGCAATAATGCAACCAAATGTGTGTAAGTGTTTAAATCTTGCAAATATATTTAGTTTCAATCGCGTTACCTGACCATTTGACTCAAGAACGGCAGAAATTTTCGCAATACCGATTTAAATTTTGCGCGCCGGGCACACCGTTCGATCGTAGCGCTCGCTGGTGGCGTCATCGCAAAAGTGACTACCGTTCTCCCATTGGTTTGCTGCGAAGACGGCACACTACCCCATTTTAGTACACCACACTTTCGCTATGTTCCCGTTGTAAGTAAAGGCGGATTTTGTGTAGGCGTTCTGTGTTAAAGCACAAGGGGCATTAGCTGCAGTGGCTGCAGTCTCACGCTGCTATCCGGCCGCAACGCCTACCGCGACGCTGTGCACATGCGAATATTGTTGGCGACGTGGTTATATTAAAAAGCCTTGGATGCCTCACCAAGTGTGAAAACCGTCGGAGGCGTAAACACGAGTGATGCAAAAAATCACGATACAGTGATGAAGTCACAGATTACTAAATTTTGTGACCTTCATTATGATGTCACATCATAACACCATCACGTGACATCGTCGCTTGGTCAAAGGCACGTCAAAGGTTAGCCGATCACGGAGGCTGTGCAAAACCAGGTGAGGTGCGGACACCTTAATGCAATGCTGGAGGCAGTGCAAAACCACGAGGTGCAGAAACCTCGTGACTTTTCACTGGGGCGCGGGGAAGGATCAATACATCGACTGAGATGAAAAGTAAGAAGAAAATGGTTTTCTCCTTGATGGATGGATAGATGAAATAACTTTATTTATATAGGTCCAATAAGTCGCCCTAGTTTTCTAGCCCGAAGCGGGCCGCTTCCACGTTGTGACCGAAAGACTTAGCCTTCCAGCCGCTTCGCGTGCCCGTTGGACTGCCCATAACTGTCCCTATTATGTGGGACTGCGTAGAGCTGCGTCCCACCCCTCTTCAGTGTTGTCCTTGTCGCTGCGTAACGTGGGAGTGACAGTTTTTAAGGGAAAGGGAATTTCACTACTTTCAAGGGGGTTGCTCTTCTAATATATCATGGCCTCCGAGATGGCGGGCGCACACGCCGCGCGCCCGCCATATCGGAGGCCATGAGTAGATAATAGCAGAAACGTGGTGTACCACAGAGGGCAGTGCTGTCGCCTCTTTCGTTTAACGTATTCCTAAGCTCCATTCCAACCCTTCGGGATATTCAATTACATGTGTATGCAGATGACATTGCTTTCTTGCTACAAATAGTGATCTGCATTCACTTTATCAGGCATTACAGAATTGTATAAATACGATAGAATCATCCTCTCAACATTACACTGATGGATAGTCAAGAGATCATTCCCCAGGTAGAGATTCCCTTAAATACTTGGGAGTCATATATAATGAAGCGTTAAATTGGAGAAGTCACATTGAAGAAGTTGGCTCTAAGGCAACACGCGCCATGGGGTGGCTACGAAAGCTTGGAAACAGGAAAACGGGGTTGCGAAGAAATACATTGATAATGATTTATGAAATGTATGTGCTGCCTATCATGGAATTTGGGTGCGTACTGTTTTCTGGCAGCGCAGCTTACAAAATTAGGCTCTTAATACTTTTAGAAAGGGAAGCTTTGGGCTTGTGCCTTGGACTTCTCAAGTTTGTTGCAAGTTATATGGAAGCGCGAATACCATCTTTGTTACATAGATTCAAAATACTTACCGTTCAAACATTCTTAAAGACATACAATTCGCCTCAGAGACAATCATTTTACGTTTTTTATTGAAGAAACGGGCTTATTTTTTCAAACACAATGGTCGCGATTATACCCCCCCCCCCCAGATTATACTCGTTCAAGCGCTGCCAGAACCACTAAACGTAAAAATAAAATATATTGGCTCAGCAAGCACGCTTAATTTAAGCCTTCACATAGAATTTGATAATATTTTCCCTTTTAATGCGAAACAAATGCCGTTTCGATATATAAATGATCAGTTAAAAGATTACTTTGCTCACCTCACAATAAACAATATCAATGCGACTGAGGCATCCGTATCACAGGAAATGGCTGGGGTAGGCATCTTCTCTCCTTCTCTTGACTGATCTTTTTCGGTTCGACTTCCAGTTCATGCACCTGTATTCACTGCGGAATTATTTGCTATCGTTCTAGCACTACGCAAACATCATTCAAGCGAATCAGAAGCCGTATAGAACTACAGATTCTCTTTCAGTATGTTCTGCACTCTCTACGGCAAAAAATGTACCACTCACTAGCATGTTTCGTCATCTAATACCGGGAAACTTGCAAAAAATTAATTTGCTATGAATACCAGGTCATCGCGGTGTATACATCTGAATGAGATGGCGGACTCATTCGCCACAACATCTCTAAGCGGACCCCTCCTTATCCCAATTTTTACCTGATACGGCTTACGCGACAGCATTAAGGTTTAGTAAATGCTTGTTTGCGCAATGAAATAGGCAAATTATCATTGGATAAATTCAGAGGCTTTGTACGTATAACATTTTGCTGGAATAAACAGTGGTGTCTATCTCGGCAGTTGGAAGTTACTTACACCAGATTACGCAGTATAATTCCGCAGTTGAAATATTATTTACATAAAGGTGGACTCAAGGCTTCACCGTTGTGCCAGTTTTGCAAGGAAATAGAAACAATAGACCATTTCTTTTTATTCTGTCTCCGATATTCTAATCAGAGAAAAAGATACCTTATAGCTCTACTTCAAAAGTCAGGATTAGGAACTTGTTGCAGTAATTTTATCACTTGGCGGCACTACATTAGGTTACAGCCACAGGGATGCCTGCTCGGCGGTGTTTGATTACATAAATGAATCATAAAGATTATCATGACAGTGTATATTTATTTATTTATATCATTGGCTCCGAACCCGTCATTATGCCCGTCATAAATCCCACCTTATAGTCTGACCGTTTGCTCATGTAGCATTTTCGTTTATTAGCTAATATGTTTTATTTTTAGTCTAAAGTTCCAGTGTTTGCTTTTAGCTTCAGAGGCCCTTACCTTAAAGGGGCACTGCAACACTTTTCCAGCATATTTAGAAAACGCTGCCTATCGGTAGTCGAGGCTCCTGAGAACACGTGAGCCAAACATAGCGCAGCACGTGGCCTGGAATTTACAACGAATTCCTAAAGTCAGCTTTGCCAGACTGGGGTATCTGAAGGTGCCTACAGTCCTCCACCAGTCCCGTGGGTCACTGTCTTTCTTCAGAAGTGGTCCCGCATAGTGAACGAGTGGTAGTGCGGCACGTTACGGCCGCATAATATTGAAAATGTACGGTTACATGATCGCCAACAGCGCTGCACGTCGGAGCTGCACCAGCAATAAATCATACGTATTGGGGCGCTCGTCGCAGGCAGATATCGTGCCTCCGTGTACTTACGATGTTTATCGCTCCTCTCGGCAACGTTTTTAGCGATACGAACGCAGCAGAAATGTGGAAGACGAGTTATTTTATGCATGATAATCGAATCGCATATTCGAATTTTTCGAATACTCGAAGTTATCGAATATTCGAAACTTTTCGAATACACGATTTTCGAATACACGTGAAAATGAGAAGATCGTTCGTCACATCGGCAGCAACGAGCATGCTTTTGCCCCCTAAAAAAGGAATTATATTTTTAATTTGATGTTGAAAATCGTGAAAGAAAGACCGCTAGCGTCACCCAACGGCGATGTGGTTCAATCTACTGGTAGGACAAGAAATTCTCGCAGGTAGACTCATTTTGCTTAAAAACAAACATGTATAACTTGAAATTGTATTTTACGCACTTGAGGCACCTTTCGGTTGAGTCAGGGAGTAATCTTTTGCTTTTTTTTTTCTCACGCATCCAAAAAGGCGTCCGGTGGCGCTGCATGCGGCGCCGTCTGCGATTTCGTCTGCTTCAACTCATGCACTATGCCATGCGGACCTCCGCGCTGGTCGTACTGTGCCGCTGTATTGTTAGGATGTCTCACATGTGCTGCGCACATTTATTGTCTCTTTTTGATGAATCCACTTGGCTTGGATTGCGGCAGCAGTGCTAAAATAAACGCATAGACTACGATTACAGCAAAACAAGTGTTCTGTAATCGTATAATAAGGCTTCATTTAACCGCTAGCGCGTTGAAAACGACTGTTACATTCATTACAATAGTGTTCACCGAAAAGAAAGTTATTCTAAAGAAATCACATGGCCTTTCGGTTTTAATTTTTACCAGCACTACAATCGTCATCGAGTCCACCAACCAGCGTTGTGGGCATGTTTCGCGCCAACGGAAGAAAACCGAACGCAGATCTAAAAATTCTGTTTTAAAAATTTCTACTTACTTTCCAGAGAAACCGCTGCAAGGTTGGACACTTCAGACGGTACGCTTTCTATTGCGGTACAAAACAGAAAAGTGATGGTCTGGAAGTAACAGAACCGGTTATTTTTTTCGTCTGGAGTCTCTGCTCTGCATGGGATACAGGCACAGGGATGCTTGCTTGGATTAAGAAGTTTCTTACAACAGAATCTAAAACAATGCCCTCGTAAACTGCATCAGCTTCAAACGATGCATTACCGATAAGTTGGAATTTAATTTTTATTACTATTTGACTATAGCAGCCGACAAATTCTAACCGCGATATTTTGGAATAATCCAGCCATTTCTTCGCCGAATCACAGTATTGGGTATGAGTGACAGTTACCGTGGAGAAGAAAAAAGAACAGTGGTTGCTCCGCTGTTGAAAAGTTTTTAATCGAGTCGAAACGGCTTCGATCTAAACTCTTATGTTACCAATATTAACATCCATTATTCTAAGGTTTTTTTCAAAAGTCACATAAATTATCCATGTCCATTTATGGTAGACTATCCGTTTCTTGGCCAATCCCTCAAGGTGTGTGTGAGCTAATCACGTAGGACTTCAACTTTTATTTATTAGTTTCTTGGCAAGGGCGGTCCAGACAGTGGTCCAGACCAGAGGGTTTTCCTTGAATAAAGGACCTTCCCGCCTTCACTAACTAGCCACTCATCCATAAACGTTTTAGGGGCGAAGCTCCTTAAAGCGGCACCCGTTCGTCCCCGTCGTAGTGCGTAACCAGCCTTAACGCTAGTACCAGATCTTGACCTCCAAGGTGGTGCCGGTGGGAGATTTCTCCTGTGCGTTGTTGAACAATAAAAAATTCGCAGCGTGCGCGTTAACTAAAAGCCGAATTCTTCTGTCTCTCATTCCCCATTAGCAGCCATTGGCATGTTCCAGTAGGAAACGTTAGTAGAAGTAGAAGTGTAAGTGTTAGCTAAAAGCCGACTTCTTCTGTCTCTCATTCCCATTAGCAGCCATTGTTTACCTCCAAGGTAGTGCCTGGTGAGATTTCTCCTGTGCGTGATTAAACAATAAAACTTTTGTTCAAAACGCTGTTGATTGATGAAATAAACCAACGAAAGACGCCAGATGTTTTCTAAAAGCAAAACGAAAGAACGCCAGATGTTTCTAAAGCAAAACGAAAAGACGCCAGCTGCTTAACGAAAGACGCCAGATGTTTCTCCTCTCACAGCGTACATGTAAAATTAAAGTGAGCTGCAAGTCGTCATAACTCTCATCGAACCTTTAGTATAAACGCGCCCGATCTCACGTCGGTGATGATGTACTGGGCAGAATTCACGGAAGATTCACGGTTTACCGATGAACCTCCGCAGCTTCGCCCACTCATCATCATTCACTCCGTGGATATGCTGCAAGAAACCTGGCTTTCTACAGAAAAAAGTTTCACTCCAAATAACTACCATTGCTTTCGTTTGGATCGCCGTTCTTGTAGAGGGGGCTTAGCGTGTTTTATCTCTAAAAACATCTGTCATAAAGCGAAGATTACCCATCAGTCCATATCTACAGAAAGTTAAATATTGGCAGTCGACGTAAATATTCCTGGCTATACACCGTTTTCAATAGTCAATGTATATTTTCCTGCAGGCGTTATGAGTACTAAATCTTTGGATTCCGCACTAGCAGCAAGCAGAAAGAACATAATAATAGCAGGGGATTTTAACTCTCACCACATATCGTGGGGTTACCGATCCGATGCCTGTGGTAAACGGCTGCTAGAATGGTCCAGCTTGAATGGTCTTCATTGTGTAAATTCCAGAACCCCTACTTATGTATCTGGCCTATCACATTCTGTCATAGACCTCACCTTTACAAGCTCCGGTTGCATCATTTCGTCTTGGTCTGCCATCACATCGGCCACAAACAGAGATCACCAACCAATATTGTTTGAAATAGTGTGCCCACTTACGTCATTAAGCAAATGTGTTCGCAATTATGTCAATTACAACAAGTTTAAAGATTCATTACGGTCACTCTTAAGCAAACAGACAGGACTAAGTGACCAAGTAAAGGCACTTAATTTCTGTCAACTATTAGGAGATAGTATGAAAAAAGCTAAATTCAGTGTGCAGTCAACTAAAGGCGGTGCTAATGCGCCATGGTGGAATCCTGACTGTGATCGCGACTACAGGCGACGTAAAGCAGCTTGGAAAAAATTACTTTACAACCAGTGACCACGTGACTGGAGAGATTATAAATATGCTGCTGCTACATTTAAACAGACGATTGACAAAGCCAAAGAAGATTTTAACTCCAAACGATACAGTTATATGTCAGCGACAAAAAATAAGAAAGCATTATTTAGGTTTCTGCGACACAAAAAGATTGTTCCGCCACCAATAAATTTAGGATCAGCTTTATTATCAGCCGCAAAATTGGTTCAGTCACTGGAAACAGTTGCGAAAGGATTGGAGTGTCGTTTCACATCGGTGTTACCCTACCATTTGTCTGTTACAGAAAAAGCCGACGAATATAAGGCGGCGACCTTAGAAGAAATAACGGAAGTAGTAAAGTCACTGCCAGACTCAGCACCGGGCCCAGACAATATAACTGCAGCCATGATAAAAATTATGTTTGATTTATCTCCCATCGATCTCTGTAACTTTCTAAATTTTTCTATAGAAAATGCCTGGATTCACCCAGATTGGAAAGTTGCCAAAGTAGTACCGCTGCTTAAAAAACAGGGTGCTGGTTATGCAATAGATAACATACGGCCTATTTCCCTCACGTCGAATCTCGTAAAACTAATAGAGCGATTATTATATAGACATCTTGAAGAAAGGATTGAGGCAAAACATATACTGAATGAATCGCGAATTGAATTCTGCCCTGGAAGCTCTATTTGGTGTGCCCATGTTGATTTGGAAAGTAGAATTAAACTTGCACGGCACAAAAAACAGTATGCCGCCCTAGTGACCTTAGATATTGCGAAGGCATATGTCAGCGTAGAACACGCCATCTTGATTAGTAAACTCCAAGGTGTAAATGTTCCTGAGTATATAATTGCATGGATACAAAATTTTCTAAGTGGACGCACATTCTATTGCTCGCAGAATGGGTTTTCTTCTCAAAAATACAAACAAACAAGGGGAGTTCCTCAAGGGTCAGTTCTCTCGCCCATTTTATTCAATATATTACTAAGTTCGATTCCGTCGCGCAACGACGTGCAAGTGTATGTATACGCGGATGACATTGCATTCTTTGCATCTTCCAGTGATATACATTCGCTGTACAACATTCTACAGTCATATTTGAATGAGATTGAAATATGGCTTAAACGACCTGAATTTGTTTCTGAATGTTAACAAAAGTGCTCTTCTTGCTTTTCCATAGACTTTTCCCGTGCATATTGCACTTTTGTACGGCCAGGCCTTTATTCCACAGATCGATTCATTAAAATATTTGGTCATAATATACACGCCTAATCTTAATTGGACCTCGCACATTGAGTACATTGCAGCTAAAGGTGTACGTGCAATTGGATTATTAAGACGAACCAGCAGCACTCGTTTTGGAATGCGTAGAAAAACATTGTTAATGATCTATTGCATGTATGTCCGCCCAATATTAGAATTTGGATGCATTTTGTTCTGTGGGGGACCTGCTTATAAATTACGCCCCCTTCTAACTATAGAACGTGAGGTGTTACGTTTATGTCTCGGACTTCCAAAATTTGTAGCTAATAATATACTTTACCGTGAAACAAACTTGTCATGTCTTCAAACTAGGTTTAGAATTTTAACAGTTCAAACATTTCTAAACATATATGCCTCCCAACACAGACGCTCCCAATATGTATTTCTTAGAGAGCCGTCCACATTTTTTGAAAGTGAATGGTCTCGACTACATCGCCCTCAAATAATTTTCGTGCAAAAGCTCCTGGAGCCATTACAAGTGACATTTAGTGAGATAATCTACCCAAACGCACTCAAACACACTGCAGTAATAGAATATGACGACACATTTCCAAAAAATGCTAAGTTATTGCCCATTAGATATTTAAATGGGTTGTTGGAAGACGACCTTAAAAACGTACGGATAAATTCAGTAATAGCCACAGATGCTTCTGTTACTGATGAGAAGGCAGGGGTGGGCATTTATTCAGCAGCACTAAATTGGTCATTTTCCCTTCGTTTGCCCGACTTCACACCAATATTCCAGGCAGAATTAATCGCAATTATTCTTGCTTTGCGGAAACTCCCAGTACATATCTCTTCAGCAGTTATATTAACGGATTCCTTGTCTGTGTGTACGGCATTAGCAGTGCCACAGCCGTCGAGCTGCCTAACAGAATTTTACTCATATATGACCAATCACGCACGGCACGTCCGGTTGGTTTGGGTACCAGGCCACACTGGACTGATATTAAATGAAGCGGTGGACACTCTGGCGGCAGCATCCCTTAAAGGACCGGTCATAAATGTTCTGAGGCCGTCTTCTAATAACACGATCGCACGATTCCGAAATTTTTGTCTGCAAAAGAAACGTACTAAATCTTCTGTCCTAAACAATACATATTTTCAGCACCTTAGGTTTTCATGGAATAGCACATGGTCACTAAATTTTTCGTTACACAGGCCTGGTTTCGTTCCTTCCCCTAACTGTAATTGTTGTAATCAAGCAGAAACAATAGAGCACTACTTCACAGAATGTCGAAGATACCAAAACATAAGGCAAAGATTTCTAAAACCTCCTTTTCAAAAACTTGGCCTTGAGCTTTCCACATCGGCATTACTCTCCCTGGGGACGTCGGCACTAGGGCAATGCAACAGAGGCATATATGATGCCATATTCATTTATATTAAAGAAACAAAGAGATTGCCATGTTAATATTATAAGTAGAAATATATCTTTTCATTCCCTTAAATTTCTGTAATTGCTTATTTATTTAGTTCTATTATTTAACAACCGTTTAATTAACATTTCAATAATAATAATAATAATAATAATAATAATAATAATAATAATAATAATAATAATAAAAGAATCAAAATTGCCCAAACATTTTTTTCTTTACTATAAATTATCTTTTTCGCATATTCATTTTAATTTATTTTTTCACAAAGTCTACTGCCGCACGCTTCGTGGCCGATCCCCCGTAGTGGGTTGAGCTATTCCCCTAAGGAACCAACCAACGAACCCAGGGTGGGTGTTAGCCAGTTATGCAGGTAATCATCATCAACATCATAATCATCGCGCGTTCTCACGTTATCGCGAGGAAGCTGGTTCTCGTGCCGCGATCACAGCTCCGCTTTTACGTGCCCTAGAAGCAGCAGACGACTTGGTCTTCCACATGGAGAACGACGGGGACCCCCATCAGGGCGGTGCGGGCGGCAAGCGGCACAAGTCCTCGCTCTGCAAGAGCAGCCACAGGCACCACACCGGCCGGAGGGCTTCCATCGTGGCAGAACCGGAAGTACACGTCATCACACCGGCTAACAAGTCCGGCATTGATGCCGTTCACCAAACGGAGACCCCTTCGAGGCGGCGCAGTTCATCCTTGGGCAGCTTCAGCGACGGCAGCGGCGGAGAGAGTCGACGAGCCTCCGCCGGATCCGAACAGGAGTCGCGCCCATCGAAGAGGCCAAGCGTCACGAGCGGTGAAGAGACGCCTCCGAACGTAACCGTCAACGCGAGTGTTGCAGCGCACTCGCTCCGTCGGTCCGCTCACGGCAGCGTCGGGGGCAAGCGCCGAAGCAGCTCTTCAAAAACTTCGTCGTCGTCGTCGTCGTCGTCGTCATCTTCGAAAAAGAAGCAGGAAAAACAGGATGACGCCAAGGAGGAAACGGGCGCCGCCAAAGCGCACGCCGAGAATGACATTACCAAAGCGAGCAGCCCTCCGGGGAGGACACACAGGGCGTCAACGTCTTCGATTACTGGACCGTCGACGGCGGCCGAAGGTGTACACGGGGCTGCAGGTGGTCACGCAAAGCGAAAGTCGAGCCACGACGTAGGCAGGTGAGGGCCGACGTCGTGCATTCGAAATGTGGTACTGCGCTGCAATTTGTTAAAACAATGAATCGGTTTCATCTCTGTTGAGGTCAGGGGAGTAACAAAAATACACGTGAACTTCGTTTGTGGCCTCGCCGAAGGCTACTCTAAGGTGAAAGCCATCTTCTTTTTCTTCTCAGTCGACTGTGTTGGAATCAGTTATATTGAATTGATTGTATTGGACTGTATGGAAGCACTTTATCAAAGTCATTTAGCGAGAAAAGTAGTAGTCTTTTCATTCCTATACTTTCACTACTGGTTCTTGAGGAAACCGGAGTGAAGCTCTACATGTTTTCTGACAGATATACGCATTACTTTACACGCATTGCACAGATATTTAGGTACTGTAAAGTATTTTTGCTAGTGTATTAGGGTCTGGAGGTAGAGACTCTGACGTTAAGGAATATTTTTTGTTTGTCACCTGTTCCCTTCCAGAAAAGCTTAGCTTCATGGTTTTGAGGCACAATTAACTCTGCCAGGCTTGTATTTCTTACCGTCTTTCTGGAATAGGGAGTAAGCCAGCAAATATTGAAAATCTGAAAGAAAACGTTTTTTTTTCTTTGCCAGATCAAAGAACACATCCGAGAAGGAGGTGCCCACCAAAACACACGCCGAGAAAGATGCCGCCAAGTCCAGAACGAGCAGTTCTTTGGGTAGGCCTCCAACAGCATCGACGGCTTCGATAGGTGAACCGGCGGTGGCATATCATTTGGACCCTGCCGTTGCCCCACCACAGGACCAAGCCAGATCTGCCACTGGGCCATATGTAGCTGCAAAGGTCGCTGGGACAACATCCGACCATATCTTCGCGAAGGATCGCCCGCAGTCTTCATCAACACGGCATGGCAGGAGGGCGTGCACAGACCATCCCGCGACCGACGCCCCGCTGAAACAAAAGACCACTGGCCCCAGCGTCACCGCCTCGTCTATCTTCGACAAAGGACAGGCTACCTCGAGTGAGGTACCCGATGGTCCAGCTGTAGTCGCCGGTAGCCACGCCCAAGCCCCCGCTGGCGTACCGCAAGCGGAGAAAGCCGCATTGAAGGCTGACGCTCCAGGCAGTAAGCCATTCGACGCAATGACTGGTGTACCGACGACCACCTCTCAAAACGGGCCGCCGGCTGGCGTTGCCGTTCCTGCAGTGATTGAGGAAACGGTCGCTCCGTGTTCATCGCATGACGGAAAGGCATCGAGCTCGGCCCCTTCGAAAGACCAGCCGGCCGGTCCGTCAACGACGTCTTATCGAGAGAGCCACAAAATGGTGAACCGAGACGAGGGGACAGGGAAGGGGGCTTCGCAGCAAGGCCATCCGCCAGCTGGTATACCAGGACCGCATCCACCGGTCTCGGCCCAAGCGGCTCGCGTAATCGTCAAGAAACAAAGCCAAGGCACGACGAAGGAAAGAAAAGGGGACGACACCGCGAGCCACACTGGACCGGCAAGCGAAACCTTCTCGCCCTCCCCCGCGGGGCCCCGACGCAAAGACGGTGTCGGCTCTACGGGTCATTGGTCCTTTTACGGTGAGCCTCAGAGACGTTTGTGAGCGGTACCAGTATAGCTGAAGAGTTTTTACCGGAACGTGCTCATTACAATGTGGGGGTCGGTCAAAATAGTAGCTACACTAGTGCACGATGAGTTCCGTGGTCCAGCGACAAAGAGCGCACATACCTACACTTCTAGAAAGGAAATTACGGCGCCTTTGACCTAAAAGGTGTGAAGAGGCGACATTTTTTTAATGCAGCATGTTCCAAACGAAAAAATATGCAGGAAATATTGATGGCAAGTTTTCGTAAAGGAAACTGTCGCAGAGTGCAAGGAAGCTGTGGTAGCGAACAAGTTATAAACCACGATTATGTCTGACATTAACCATCTAAGTGGAGACATTTATCGTGCGCAATAAATAAGATTGTTTTCCGGTCTGCATTTAAGTTTTGGGCCTCAAAGTACATTGACACGATTCTCGAATCAATGTTGGAGAATCATTAGCCTGAAAGTACACTGACACCATTCTCCAACCAACGTTGGAGAATGCGCCTCATCAGGCTAAGGCGTCGCTGGCGCGCGCGCTATCTGGGCGGGCATCGGGAGACGGCTCGTAGATGTGCCGTGCTATGAACGGTCACTTCGTGTTTAGAGAAATGATAGCACGAAAACCGCTTCGGTGCCTGGAACGGCCGTATTCCCTTAAAGGGACACTAAAGGCAAATAACAGTTTATGTCAGAGTGAAAGGTGAATGTATGACAACGTCTAAAACTGCAGTATTATCAACAGCAGTGCCCTACTTACCGAGAAATTAGCCTAAATGTATCACACAACAAGCGCCACGAGCAGAACATTTTCAAAATGATCCCGGTGACGTATGAGAGTCTGCCTACAATTAATCACTAGTAATCAAAGTAGCAGCAATAAAAAAAGAACCTTCCGTGCAACAAGAAACGTAATAAAATGCTGTTTGTTCGTTTCTGTTCGATTCATGGAAAAAAGAACCTCTTTGGCGTTGCCATGGGGAACGGCGCGGGTGGTTCAAAGGTTCCGTTTTCGCTGAACTGCGCTTCGCCCGGCGCTCTGCTTCGCTCACGCGGTCGCGTGACTCGCGTCTCAGTGGTAGTTTCGGTATCGCGTACTGCCGCGTGCGTTTTGCGCTCTCGTGAAAGCCACTGTGACAGAAAGTTCGACAAAATACCGCATGACTTTGATGTTGCCGGATGCCCGAATGGTGCACGCCGCCAGTACACGCCGCCGCGCAGTAAAGGCGGGCAACGTTGGGCACGGCAGCAGTGACGTGTGAAAGACTGATGAGGTCGCAGGTTCGGTCCCTGCCGGCGACAGGTTATCTTTTTGTCCACATTACTTTCTCCACACTTTATCCTAATTACAACGAATAACATCCTCTATACTTTCTTTGGCATTATTGTCTTTTAGTTCTCATTATTATTGTGCCTAACTAAGAAACGAGCCCTTAAAAGTAATCGTCTTTCCTTTATTCATAGTGAGGGTCTCGTTCTGGCAGACTTGATGCCTTCAGGTAGTATGCGAGGGCTTATTGGTGAGCTGCCAGCTCGTAAAAAGATCACGTGCTACGTGACGCCAACAAGATAAAAAAAGTGTTCCACACTCGCCACCATGGCTGCGACTGGCGCTGACTAACGCTGCCAGGTTTAAATGCACATATATACCCCGTAAAGTGGACGGGAGGATGACCGCCGCCGTAGCACAGTGGTAGAGCATCGGACGCGTTATTCGAAGGTCGCAGGTTCGGTCTCTGCCGGCGGCAGGTTATCTTTTCGTCCACTTTACTTTCTTCACACTTTATCCTAATTACTACGAATAACATCCCCTATACTTTCTTTGGCATTATTGTCTGTTAATTCTCATTAATATTGATTTCGGGCGGGTGATTTGAAGTGCGCTAACGCGATGCGGACCACTAAAACGTGATTTTATTTCAAAATAAGCACTTCCTTGACACTAAAGTAGCACTACGAGGTTTCTGGACCGCTATTTCAACAATCAACGTCGACTTTATATTTGCCTTTAGTGTCCCTTTAAACCAGCTTTTGTTGAGTTACGCGAGCTCGGATCCAAAAGAGTTAGCTGCTAGCCTCACTTCGTATAACATTACAATTTATTGCTATCACATTTCTTGCTCCGCCCTTAAAGGGCCCTTTAAACCACTCCGTGTTCAAAGATGAGGGCATGGTTCCTTTCTCGCCTTCACTACCCTTCCTACAGACATCTCCTCCTGGCCACGTGTATAATGTCAGCACTAAGCGTTGAGCCTATCAGGATTTCGCGATCCTCGGCTACAAGCTGTTATCTGCGCTTGCGTAGTAGGAAACTAAAAAAAATGAACTGAAATCAGTTGATCGCGCACGCTAGTCATCCGAGATAAGGAAAAAAGGGTGGGTTATTGAATGGCAAAGCGGGGTAGGAGACAATTCACAACTTATATGTCCCGTATATGCACCAATCGAGAGTACATACCATAATGACTTCACGTGAATCACCATTCTGGCCTCACGAAGTGCGGCAAAAAGACGAGAAACGCTAAGAGAGAATAACGCGCTCGTTTTTTGTGCCTTCAGAGGCTGTTTAGGGGACATTTAAGCGAAACTGATTTTAACGCGAGAGCGTTAAAGAGCTCGCTTCGAGAATTTGAGGCTTCGGCGTCAGTGTGGGCGCCGTTGCTTGCGAGCGAAAAATCGGTGTTGTCCGTGAGCGAAAATCTGAGATAGATGTAAGTAAATAAAATAATAAAGATGTTCAGTTTGCTTGAGAATCGGACCCAGGCCTCCCGCGTGGCAAGCAGTGGGTGCACCACAATGCCACACCATTGCTTGGTAACGGTTTGGAAAAAAAATCGGCAGATCCCGCGCCTTGTGGGATCCCGAGCCTTGTGGGATCCCGAGCCTTTGGGCCAAGCGTTACGAGCTGGATACGAGCTGGATTGACGTGTTTTTGTAAGTGTAATGATAGGCGTGCGCAGGGGTCCCCCTTCAGGGGATGGGAATGTTTATCGGAGCGTCCCCCCTCCCTATTAAGTCAAAGTATGGGACAGACTTCACGCCCCCGCCCCCCTCTTAATGACTAGGGCGGGTGGCCGCCTCCCCCCCCCCCCCCTCCGTGCGCACGCCTGTGGTAGTAATTGTGTGCACATCGTGGGCTTGCCAGGGACGTCCCCTGTACGAATGTCATGCAGCGCGAGGAGTGTCTTTAATCCATGTAATGTCGTGTGGCAGAAGCGTAGAATCGTATCAGGCGTCAAAACGTGTGAATTGAACATCGAGTGTTCGTTTTAAAGGCCCCCCACTCACAAAGCGCTAATACATTTAATCACCATCAGCAGCAAAAGTGTAGGTGCGCGTGTTGCCTTGGGTACACAGTGGGTACTTCGCTAATTCGTAAAAGGGGATATATGGGGTAGCGGGCACTTCGCAGCTGTGCTTGCAGTAGGCATTCTAGGATAGTTTTACTGCCAATGTCACGCGCACAGACTTTCTTTTCCTTGCGGCACGGTGCTCACCGAGAAGCGAAGCGAAAATAACGATTGACAAGGCGATGAGAACAAGACCCTATTACGCCATCACGTTCAATTTTTGAGGCGAAGCGCAAGTGTCCTCAAGTTTTTTTTTTGTTTTATATACTCATAGTGACCTGAACTCCCTCGGTAAGAATTTTTAGCACATAAGCAACACACAGATGGAAATGGAGGGACAAAACACGTGCACCAACATTTCAACAAAACGGTTTAATTTTTCCGCACTGGTTCTTCATTAACAATTAATGCACACCTAACTCGCCAAGAGCTCTCGACTTTGATGTGCTACTCTAGGGGTGTAGCCAGAAATTTTATTGCGATATCAATTATATGGACACTCTTGGCTGGTTTTTGCCGTCGGCGCGCCGTCATGTCCCGTATATGTATATATACATATATATATGTAAGCCACAAAGCAAAATACTTTACGACGCGCGGAATTGAACGGGCGACGGCCACAAAAGTAAGACTTTCAGCATGCTAACGGCGAGCTATTTATATACACCATTTACTTCAGCGTGCTTTCTAGGTCATCAGCGAGATGGCGCGAAGTACGCGAGGGGCGCGCTTTAAAGGTTGCCGCTCCGCTCGTTGCGAAGCGCGCGCGCTTGCGCGCTTCCTGCCACGCGAGAGGCGCAAGGTGCACCGTGCCCTACTGGGCGTGGTCGCGGGCGCGCGCGCTTATCTCGTGAGTGGGGTGGTTTGTGCGTCTTGTGCTTCCACCGCGACGTCCGCGCCAAAGTTGCAGAGCGTACCAAGGTCACTTCGCTCGCTGCAGAGGCCGCGTTTGCGAAAGGAGCGCGCTGTTCAAGCAGAAAGAAGGGATAACTGTTTCAGCTGTTCACGCTGGTCCTGTGTGTACCTCTGCGTTCGTTTCGTGCGTCCTTCATGTTTGAGCAGCGCGCTTTAAGTGTCGAGCTGTGACACTTGGTAGTTCGCGCTCGTCCTGTGTGTGTTCTTTTCGTGCGTCCAGTGCGCTTGAGTGACGCGCTGGAAATTTCGAGCTGCCTTCCGTTCTTCGTGTCACATTCCAATTTGTTGCTATCGCATTCACTGCTTCGCCGTTGCGGCAAAACTGACTTTTTTATAAGGTGGGGTGTTAACCAACCTTTATGCAGGGTCGTGCGTGTGTTTGTGTGCGTGCGTGTATATATGTCCACACAAAATGGAAAAAATTTCTGATGTTGGGACACGCCCCTTCCCCCTGGCTACGCCAGTGCCGTACACTTCTTCGTGACTCTGATTGGCGTCGGGCGTTGCGCGCGCAGCCATGAACGTGTCGTTCGTGACGGAAGTGGACGAGCGGGAACGACGCCTCCTGTACGGCGCCGTGACCTGCGTGTGCGCCATCATGTTCTCCGTGATCGTCACCGTTGTCGCATTCATCATCTACGCGAAGCCCGGCGGGTCGCCGTTGGACTGCGTGACGGCCGAGTGCACAGCGGCGCGGGCCTACCTGGCCGGCCTGCTGAACGCCAGCGTGGACGCGTGCAGCGACTTCTACGGTTACGTCTGCGACTCGTGGGTCGCTCGCGGCAGGGACGGCGGTAGCTTTCACCGTGACAGCGTCGAGTTGTCCGCCGCCAGGATCACCGGGTTTCTCCGGAGCCGAGAAAAGACGGAAGGTAGGAACAACATTTCCATTATGAAAAAACCCACCCACGTGGTGCGATTTCCCGACGAAGAAGCGGCGGCGACCGCACGGAGGGCGGCGGCCAAAACGGAGTTGTTCGCCGCCGATCAAGCCGGTCTTTGTTCGAGCCGGTTTCCTGCGTTCGAGCGGCACACGCAGGACGCCGCTCGAGCACAGGACGTGGCGAACGCAGGCGGAGAGCGCGGCCCAATAAGGGCTCGACTGCACTCTGCTTCCGGTCGCGGAAACACTCAAATGCCTCGTCGCCGGCGCCAAAATTTGGTAGGAAAGTTCGCTCCATGTGGGTTGTGTTGCAACGAGGTATAAAATTAGTGCGGTATAAAAATTAGTAAAACAATATTAAAATCTGATTTAAAAAATCCGCGCAAGGCTTGCGCGGATTCACGCCCGGCTATTGTCACGGCTCCGCGCAAGGGCGAAGCCGTGAATCTGACAGCAACGTATCGGAGCTCACTCAGACTCACTCAACAAATACATTTTGCTCTGAAGGTTCACTCGGACTCAGACTAAGCAAAACTTTCCTCAACCGGACTCTCAGACTCAGACTCGCTAAACGTTTTCTCAACCGGACTCACTCGAACAACCTCACCGACATATTACTCAGCCGGACTCACTCAGACTCAGACTCATGGCTTGACTTGAGTGAGTAAGCATGAATGAGTTGACTCGTTAGTCCGGGAGTGTAAAACTACCCTTTTTCGACCTTGGCATCAATGCTCTTCAATGCCAATATCTCACATAATCGGTGCTCTTGGATACACCTTTTGATATTATACCTTCAAATGCGAGTTATCAGTAATCCAGTAAAGACAGTTTTATGAAACACCAGACTCAAACGAGATATTTTTATCAAGAACTTTCCGTGACAGAGTTTGCGGGGGTGAGGTCATGGCACGTACCTTTACCAATTCGTCTTTGACCAATACATATGAGGTGCGACATGAACGTGAGTGCGTTGAGATACGTGTGAATGGACTTGAGTATAAACGCAAGACGATCATAAGGCTGGCAGTAGTGCTGAGGATGAGTAGATAGTAGAGCACTGCACCTGGGCTGGGCTCGGGCTTGAAAGTGCGGGCCCGGGCCGGGCCCGGGCTTGAAGCCGCTGAAGTGACACGTATATATATATATATATATATATATATATATATATATATATATATATATATATATATATATATATATATATATATATATATATATATATATATATATATATTAACAGCACTAACAATGGGCCAGATCACGGTTGTTCCCATGGGAGGCATAAAGATTTCGGTCTTTTATTCGAGGTTGACAGATACGATACATTTCATTTATATTCCTTGGTATTACGTGCCAAAACCACGATATGATTACTAGGCACGCCGTAGTGGCAGCGGATCAATTTCGACCACCTCGAGTTCTCTAACGTGCACCTAAAGATAAGTATATACACGGGTGTTCTTGCATTTCGCCCCCACCAAATTGCGGCCGTCCTGGCCGCGGGAATCGCACCCGCGTCCTAGGACTTAACAGCGAAACAGCTTAACCGCTGAGCTACCACCGTGGGCAAAGCAACATTTCGATGCATGTACACACCGGATTTTCCGTCCGATCGCCCGCTACAAAGCGCACGGCATCATTAATAATCATCATCAACAACTAATATCCTCTATCGGGCCCGGGTCGGGCCTCGTCATGAACAAGCGCGCCCTGGATTAGTTTAGTAATGAACGCCCGGGCGTGGGCCGGGCCCGGGCTTGGAACGACGGGCCCGGGCCGGGCACGGGCTGGGTTCAGTCATGTACGCCCGGGCCCTGGCCGGGCCCGGGCTTGGAACCACGGGCCCGGGCTGGGCTCGGGCTTCATAAAGCGGGCCCTGGCCGGGCCCGGGCCGTAAAATCCGGCCCGTGCAGTGCTCTAGTAGATAGGACCGTAGGTCGGCAATGAAAGCTGGAGCTCACTCAGACTCACTCAAGAAATATATTTTGCGCTTAGGGTTCACTCGGACTCAAACTCACCAATATTTTCCTCAACCGGACTCAATCGCACTCAGAATCGCTAAAAATTTCCTCAACCGGACTCACTCGGGCTCAAACTCACTAAAATATTGCTCATCCGGACTCTGAACTCAAACTCAGACTCACGGGCCGATCTGAGTCTGGGTGAGTCTGAGTCAGTTGACTAATGAGTGAGTTTACCGACCTATGCTCTGAACTAGCCCCAGCTTGGACCCCGAATAGCTTATCTATGTCGATACTTTTCGTGCGCGCGCTCGTTTCATCGTACGTTCGGAACGACGCCATCGCAGGTGACGCAGCAGATTTCCGTCTCGCACGCATCCTCTACCGCGAGTGCAATCGGTACACGTCGGAGAAACCCCCGCCGGTGGCGTTGGCGGCCACGCTGGAAAGGGCACGGGAGCAGTTGAACTGGGCCGAGATCCGCACCGCGCCCAGCTACAACAAGCTCGTCGAACTACTGGTGCGCACCTCGCTGCTCGTCGGTTTCCACACGGTGCTGGTCCTCCAACTGCTCACCGAGGACAGCGACGCCGTGCTTCGGCTTTCGAGCGGCACCTCGCTGCTCCGCAAACTCACGACAACCGGCGATCGGCGAGACCTGGAGGAAACCCTGCGTCGCTCTGCGTTGTACGAACAGAGCGACCTCAACAATACCCTGGAGATGGACGACCTCGTAAGCGCCGCCTTGGAGGGTGGCCGCAACTCCAGCGGTACTACCGAAGAAGGCGATGTTGATGGACCCCTGGAGGAATTCCTGGATAACCTCGTACCGGACGTGAACGCGACGGGTTGGATCAGGGAAATACTAGGCGTGCTGTCGCGTTTCGGAGAGAACAGTTTGTTGCTGTCGCACGTCGCCGCGGCCAACGGTGCGACACGCTTCCGACGAGCGTTCGGCGAGATTACCTCTAATGGGGGCCTCGAGAACGTGGCGTTGTACTTGGCCTCGCACCTGGACGCTCAGATACTGTCCCTGGAACTGTCGAGGGCCCGGCTGTCGTCCGAGCCCGAAGGTGCGACGCGGTTCTGCCTCCCACTGGTGCAGAGGACGTTGGCGTTTTCGTGGCCCCGTCTCGCGGCAAGCGTGCTACAGGTTCCCGGGACCGAGCACGTTCTAGAGGCCACGTACGACCAGTTGAAGAAGGTGTCGCACCAAGCCACCATGCTCAAGTGGCTGAGCACGCCGATGCGCCTAGCCGCTCAGCAACGGATCAGACTGGTGGGGCTCGTCTTTACATCGCGACGTATGTCGGTGGGTACAAACGTTCGATTTTAAGGAATACACGTTATATGTGAAAGAATACAAGGGGAAGCTGGAGAAACTCAGCTTGTACTGCCATTGTATTGCATTAGTTCAGGGAAAGGTATAAGCTTGAAGAGATGAAGAATTCGGGAACTCGAGGTATCGCGGGAGCCGACGTTTCGACAAGCGGACTTGTCTTCGTCAAGGCTGCAACTTGCAGCCGTGAAGAAGACAAGTCCGCTTGTCTAAACGTCGGCTCCAGCGATACCCTGTGTTCACGCATTTTTCATCTTTTACGAATGGAAAAAAACAACGCTAAAGAGACGGGGCAAGAAAGGACGCAGACCACGGCGCTGACTAACAACCAAATGTGTTAGTTTCTCAGTGAGATTTTACTAGCCAGCTATGGCCGTAATCTTAAGAGCAAGCTCAGTCAGACGAGCACGGTAAAGACGATGCGATACGTGGGTGACTCTTTAATTTTCTACAGCACCTACCCTCCGGACGCGCAGCCCGCTGCTACGTTTTTTGACGTGTTTCTGACGGAGTTAATTTCTTTTGAATTGACCCTTGAGCATCCCTCGGACAACAAGCTACGCTTATTAGCATAGGCGTGCGCAGGGTTCCCCATTAGGGGGGGGGGGAAAGGTTCATCGCAGCGCCCCCCCCCCCACCCTACTAAGTCAATGTATGGGGCAGATTTTGCACTCCCCCCTTCTTAGGTGACTAGAAAAGTCAATGTACGGGGCAGATTTTGCGCCCCCCCTCTCAGGTGATCCTGCCCCCCCCCCCCCTGTGCGCACGCCTATGCTTATTAGACTTGGAACTCTCGTTCTCAAATAGCTATGTAAGTTGGGGCTGTGAGCGCAGGCGTGCTCAGGGTTGCCAATTAGGGGGTGCGAAGCCTGACAGATGTACCCCCCCCCCCCCCCAACGCTTTTGGTCGCGTTCACAAACAAGCTTCGCAGTGGATACAAAAATGAAAATGAAGTGACGACGCGCTTCCCACAACGGCCTCTGGTCCCCGGCTTTCCGGGGGCGAAAATGGGAAGAAAGCAGCTCCTGGGGTGCAACATCAGTGGCGCTTGGCCGCGATTACCGTCAAAAACCTGCATTCCCCCTTGCACCCCTCGTGTGCAGGCCTATGGTTATGCGCCTAGGTCTCAAAAGAGCCTTCTTCCTTTTTGCTCTGCGCACTGGGAGATTGTTAAGCTCGGCATTGCTAGAGCTTGCACGAAGGCAGCGCTTGACAGGTCTTGGGACCACCAAGTTGAAGCAAAATTTCTTTCGCAGGTAGCACGTCTCAAGCTTGTAGGTTCTCCAGCAATGCTTTTGACTGACATTGCCGAAAGCCTAGTAGTAGGCTTTAAAAAAACAAGCGCTCAGCTGTTGTTCAATTCGAGATACACTTGCAGCAAACTGTAGCGGCTATGCCTTACGTGCACAAGGTAGCGCGCAATCTGACGAAAGTTGTCGGCAGGGCAGGCGTCAGGATGTTGTTGTTTTCTGCCCGAAATAAGCTTGGTACCCTGTGCAAGCACGTCAATGGAGAGGTAGAGAACAAAAGATGCACTAAGAAGCACAGGCAGAAGTTTGCTGAATGTTGAGACGGTGTTGTGTACAAGATTCCTCTTTCTTACGGGCGTTATTATGTTGGTCGAACGGGGCGGCTGGGGGCGGTGCGGTAATGACCGCATGCGCGAGCATTCGAACAAGGTTCAAAAACAAGCTAGAGATGGTCGATTATCTCTTCATTGTAGCAATTGCGGTTGCCAGCCATCTTTTAGAGATACGACTTTCCTGTCAAAATACCATGACGAACGCATACGTGTTATTTTAGAAGCTGATCACATCGACAATAGCGGCGAGGTATGTGCAATCCTCCCCTCGTTTTCCCTCTTTCCGAAGGAGATAGAATTCCTGTCCTATTGATCGCTTTATTGTCTCTGCGCAGGCTGAGTCTTCATTTTTCTGTTCTTTCATTACGATAGTTGTGAAGTATGTATATGCTGGACACAGACACGGCGCTGTTAGTCAGCGCCGTGGTCTGTCCTTTGTTGTCGCGTCTTTTTCGCGTTGTTTTTCACTCGTAACCATGAACCAACCAGCTAAAATGCGTACGCTACTGTTCTTCATCTCATTATATTGCATTGTATTGAGCTGCATTGCATTGTATTGCAGATGTGTGATGTGGCTGCGGAGACGTAGACGTGCGATGTGATACTTTCTAGCTTAGGATTAAGCTCTATGAAACAGACTGGTCGGCTGTATTCGGTACTGAGTATCGTTAGGCTTAGCCTTACAGCTCAAGACAAGCTCTATTCTCGCTGTCAACGACACCGCAGTCAATGGCCGCAGCGATGAACGACGGCACGAGCCGCTACGCTCGACTGGTCAACGAACTCGCCAAGCGCAACGACAGCTTCATCGAGCTCTACGTCAACGTCATGGCCTTAGTCCACGGTGTTCGCGTTCGCAGTCCCCCGACGCGAGCGGAGCTCGAGGTACCGCTCTGGGAGCAGCGTAGCGAGCTTGCGTACTCCTGGATCACGGCGTCCGTGATTGTTCCGACGCTGTACCAGCTCGCCCCGTACTTCTACCCGATCGGCGTGCCGGCTCACTTCAATTACGCCACGGTCGGGGCGCTGTTGGCCACTGCTATCGAAGAGGCCGTTGCGCCGGTGATTACGCCACCCAATGAGACGGTGCGGATGTCGTTACCTCATTGAGTTCATTCCCGCTAGAGAAATGACATTGAGGCTAGTAAATTCGGGATTAGAGAACCGGGGCCGGCTCCGGCATGGTCCACTAGTCGCTGCGAAGGCAGCGCCGCTTCTTAGCGTGCGACGTTTCATCGAGCTATATATATATATATATATATATATATATATAATATATATATATATATATATATATATATATATATATATATATATATATATATATATATATATATATATATATATATATATATATATATATATATATATATATATATAATTGTTAAGATGCGTTCTAGGTAATTCTAGGTAACCAGTTCTCAGATGGTAGAGCCGAGCAGCAAGAACACCGGAACAAAGTTTTATGACCAACCCGTTATCCTCTTCTTTAAAGCAATATCCCTACTGCCTATCGATTTCCAGTCGGGGTGTCGGAATGAAATGTTTTTCATTTCGGTTTCGCTTTCGTTCCACCGCAAAAAGTTCCGTTCCGTTTCTGTTACGGAACGAAAAAAAAAAATGTTCCGTAACGGTTCGTAACAGTTTTTTTTTGTATGCAAAAATTTGAAGCCAAGATAATCATAAAGAACATTGGATTTGTTATGTGGTTACTTGCCCTCCTCTTAGGAAAGTGGGACAAGGGTAAAACACGTTCTTCAGAGGAGCGGAAGTAACTGTATCACGAATTCCTACCAACTTGCACAAAGCAGTATTAATTGCAAAGTCATAGTATTTATTTTCTCAAATGACAAATACGAATTTTTTAGTGGCCTCAATGGTTTGTGTCAAGGGAGTGAGCATGATCTCAGAAGCAGCACTTCATTGAGTGTACTATCTGATGTGCGAGACCGCTGCTCTTATAAAAAGATCGCCAGGCCTGCGCGGGACACGCAGCACAGTCACAACAAAAGCTGGAAAAGCGGACTTTGTAGAGCCCGTTGGAGGTCTCTTGGGGCAATAATACAAGTACACATGCAAGGTACCTACTACGCCATAAATCATCCCAATTTTTCTGAAGTAGAGAAGTTTCCACTATGCCATTTTTCGTCATCCTTCGGAGTCTCGTGGTACACGCTGCACATCTGTACGGCATTATGTGCACTTTGTGCTGTGACTGATGATGATGAAGAATTATGGCTGAGCACTTTGCAGTGGGTGGGAAGCAGTGTTGCGGAATGAGCGCCTCCATTCCATTCCGATTCCATACCGGGGAATTAGAACTTGCCTCTATTCCATTCCTTTCAATTCCTCGGAACGAAAAAAATTAGCCCCTTCCCACTCCGGGAATGGCCGGGCAGTTCAATTCCATTCCTGCAATTCCTCAACGTAGGAAAGGCATCTTGGTATTGTTATCGAGTTAAGAATGAACGCCCCATAAAGCTGATGTCATCAGATGCATTAAGAACTGCAAAAGTACGCAAAACCCGTTACCAAGGTCGAGGGATAGTAGCTTGGTGACATATCTGGTGCAGTACAACTGCCCTACTAATTCCCATAGGGGCAGGTCTCCCGCTACCTATAGTATAGGCATGGTCAGCATGCTTGAACGAATGGTGGTGTTTTATTATTGTTTATTCTTAAATGTGTTAAATGCTAAAATGACGACATAGCGTATTTTTATGCTGACAAAAGTAGTATTCAAGAAGACTAAGCAGTTTTTCCACGCGTCTGTAGCGGTCGTGAATATGGAGAAAACTAAGATTTGGTTAATGGGGAATACGACCCTCTAGATCTGCTGGTATTAGTTAGAACAGTGCACCGCTCGGGCACCTTGTGCCTTTGCGTCGAATACGGAACACTGGGCCGCACTGCTCGTCAGCACTCACGCTTTTCAAGCGCGTCTCGCAAGCATGGATGGGGTGAGAACTTTCTGTGTTCGCCTGTGCGCAGGTATGCAATGTCTTCCTTGTCGCAAAGGTTATTTACGTGTGTCAGGTACTAAACTGCTCGTGAGATAAAGATCAGGCTGTGCATAGAGTATTGACCACTTTCGTGTGGGGTATCAATGGGAACCAACGCGCAGGGATAACTTGTTTCTCCCTTCGGTATCTGCTGGGATAATGCATTTGTTTGTACAACAGCTTACGCCTCGGTTTCTAGTAGGCGCGTTGCTTATAAATGTACCGTGCTTGTAATTAGCCAAGTCATTTTAAAAATACTGCTTTATTGTTAATTTCGAAGCTCAGACTTACTAATGTCTGAAATTTGAAAAACAGCAGGTGGACGAAAACGTGCTCTATTTTGGGAAAAAGACGTAATTCCATCTCCATTTCATTCCGTGCGAAAGGCGCTTAATTCCATTCTCATTCTATTCCTCCAAGCGTCGTCCCCATTCCATTCCGGGGTCGCGAAAATGTGGAATGATTCCGTAGTCATTCCAATTCTGGTGGGGCAACTCCGCAAAAGGGAACACTTGCGTGTCGGCGTGTCCAGATTTGGTTCTCCTGCAAAAGCACAGTCGCTTAGAGTTGCATAAGACTACTGGTGTTTGACAGTTATGACTCGTTTTGGCAGATTACTGCCGGGCACAATCTTTGCACGACCACTTGCCGTTAGGGGGCCAGCAGTATGAAAGGGGCTCATTCGAGTGCTCCCTGTAACAGTGGTAGTGTACATCAAAGTGAACGACTCCATAACCCAGGTTCAAGGCTCTTCCGCTAGGCTTCGCGAAATACCAGCTGATTGTGACTTTTAAACGTGATTTAAAAATATAAATCCTACTCAGCTCGCGAAAAGGATGCTGGAATCTGTCACTATAATTCACGGTCTTTTAATTTTCACCAAGGTCTAATGGCACATTCTGGCCAGTTGTCGGTCCATTTAGGATATGCGTGCTTCAAACTGTTCGATGACGTCAGCATAAAGGATATTAAGAACACCTAAAGGATTTTATGGGTAGCGATTCATGCTGCGGCGGGCATCATCCCCAGCTATATACGCTGACAAAACCTGTAGAGAAAGTAGTGCAGGCGCGGAAACACTTCGATGTAGCGCATGTTAGCGTTACTTCTTCATAGCTTCTGCGCACTCTGGACCGTCACATTTGCCCATCTGCTAGCGATATACAGCTTCGCTGTAAAGTTCTACAAAAACAGCAAACTTTGCTGTCGTCACGATTCACAGGGAGGAGGCGGTCACCGGCGCTCCGACGCCTGGTGGACCCGAGGCGCGATGCGCAAGTACCGCATCAGTGCCGCCTGCTTCGAACGGATGCACAGTCGCCTGGGCTTGCAGGGCCAATTTGACGGCAGCGGCGAACGGAAGCGTCACGAGATGGTGCTGCGCGCCCAGGGTCTGCGTATCGCGTACGACGCCCTCCTGGCGAGCTTCGGCAAGTCCGTGACCGACAGCGAGGACCTGCAGAAGCTGTGGCCCGAGGCCCAAGCCGAGTTCTTCGCCCGCTTCTGTCTGCTCTCGTGCGACGCGGACTCGAGTCGCAGCACGGGCCCGCTGTCCCCGCGCGCCAGCTGCCTGGTGGCGCTGCACAACATGCCCGAGTTCGGCACCGCCTTCGACTGCGCTTCCAGGGACGATTTTGTCACGCAGCAATGCCTGCCTTAGGGGAAGAAATGACGGCGCGACCAGGGTACACTGAACAGAGACCAAAGCCATCTATCTGAACTCTGGGCGTATTGTTGTTATCAAACGTAACCACGTGAACCCTGTACACATACCATACTTTAGTGTTTGGTACCCGAGTTGTAAATATATCTTATTGCGTTTTGCTTTTGCCGCGATAACTGCTGTCCCTTTCGACTATTTTCGAACATGTATTTTTGGGACAAATCTTCCCCCGCATAAGACCCAGCTATGGATATTTTGTCTCGTATATTGTACAGTGGACCGGGGTGGCTGCAGAACTCACGCGAAACCGGCTGTACGGATGCCACGCTTTAGAGTTTGCACCCTAATTGTTAATAGCTCTCGATACGTATTTTTCGCTGTATGCAATTGCTGTGTACCACTTTACGTGTAAAGCAAAGCTCCTATTAGTGAGCACTTATTAGCAAGCATTTATTTTTTATTTAATGTTAGCGAGCGTTTATTCTCTGACCAATGCTTTATTGCGGCGTTAACACTCACGTTGGGCTTCGACAATCCTTCTTTGGTGGAGGTAGCATTCTCTGAGCGCCGAGTGACCTGCGTTCCTGGAACTTCCCTTTGCACTTGCGCAGTTTCACAAAATTAAAAACACGTTTGTTTTTCGTTCAGTCGATCTTTCAACAATTGCTGTTCTTGTGAGCTGCGATTGAAGAAGTCTTCAATGTAGTGTCCTGCACAAACAACGAGTGCATTACAGCTGATGTTCACGTATTCTACTGATATGTTCTCCAGTTTCATCGCCGATACACTCACATGTACCGAAAACCACGAACTGCTCTATCTTCTGCGCCAGTTCCGAAATTCACTCGATGTTTCAAAACCGCACCTGTCCAGGACGTCGGAAGTGTAGCGCTACACAGACACCGGCTTACACCATTCGCTGCGTCTAATTCCATACCGCGTATCCGCAACAGGAAGACATCAACGATAAAATTAAAGGGATGCTTCATCAGGACGTCAGTCAACAGTATCGCAGTCCTTGGCATCTTCCGCCGTTCTCGTTCGCAACAAACACTGGTTCCGCGCGTAGACGCTGTTCCGCGCGTAGACACTGTTCCGCGCATAGACGACGTCCCTGACAGCCTTGAAGGAGCATAATTGTTCTGGGCCCTAGACCCAACTCAACGCAGTCGAACGCCCCGACCCTTACAGCACCCGCGAGCTTTGGGAGAGTACCTTCGCGAGCTCCAACCTCGACGATCAGATTAGGCTTGTCGCTAGGGCCCAGGGCGCTTGCCGAGCTCAAGGCATCCTGGCCTAAGGGCGCCTCTCCTTAGCTACGTTGTAAACGAAGGTGTGTGTTCTCTCTCTCGCGCGTTCTGGCTAGTGCCATGTCCCAGTGAGTGAAGCCAATAGCCAGAAAACTGCATTTATTACGCCTAACGGCCTGTATGAACTTAACGTGATCACCTGCGGCCTTTTTAACGCGCCTGTCACGTTTGGACGTCTCATGACCAATACGAAGCGTTGCCTCGAGAGATGTATGTGCCCATGCTACCTCGACGATGTCACGACTTTCTCGCCTCACTTCCCTACGCACCTTGCCTTAGGCGTGTTTTGACATCCGCTTCGCCGCATGGGACTTGATCATCCTCTGCCACATAGTGTCTGAGTACTGTGTTCTGTCAGACACTGCGAAACATTATGCAGCCCAGTAAGGTATGGGTTTCGGCTAGTTGGTGTCGGTGATCTATAACGTCATTTTAACAGCAGAGCTGGCAAGGTCGAAGTCTGGCGTGTGTCATAGACACAAACTTATCGTCATCATAAAACGGCACGCGCTCATTCACCGCCGAAGCTACCCTGCAAAAACCTAGCCAAGCCAGGGCCAGCTAGGCCGCCCACCCACTTACTGACCCAGCCTTGCGCGGCTTGTATTGAATTGTATTGTATCTATTGTATTTTTTAAATGGCTTTATGTGAATAAATTCAACTCAATTCGATTCACTTAGTGCAAGCTGCGCTAATTCTTCGCGCCATATCAAAGTGAACAAGAACACCTGCGCTTGTGCACGTTTCATCTGTCCTTGTTCACTTTGATATTGCGCAAAAGCAACGTTGTGCATAATGCAGCAGCAGCTGTTGGCGATGACAGAGAGAGAGAGAGAATAAAACGTTTATTTGGTGTTATGTGAGAAGATCGGTGAATGGGATCCTTAGTCCGGGATCCGTATTGGCGCGGGCCGCTGTCCTCGCACGTTTCACGAGGGCCTCTTGGGTCTTCAGATCCGAGCTGCCTCCCACCCTTTTATGTTTGGTTTTTCCTGTGTTGCATGGTGGATTGTGTGTACATTCCCATACCATGTGGTACAGGGTGGCTGTTCTATTGTCGCAGAACCTTCACTGCGGTGCGTGTGTGTCGGGATTTATCTTAGTATGTATGGGTTAGGGTAGGACAGTGTCTGCAGGCGACGCCACGCTGCTTGCGATTCCTTACTGAGGTTTGGCACCGGGGGCAGAAGCTTCCGTCTTTCGAGTCTTTAGGGTTGTAGAATTTCTGTATATGTGAGAAGCGGGTCCATACGCATAGCAGAAGGTGGGTGGGATATGCCGGGGTCGGAGGTCCGGAAGAGTAATTCTCGGGCCAAGGCGTGGGCGAGCTCATTGCCTCTAACTCCGCAGTGGCCGGGTATCCATATCGGCTGTTTCCATTCTCCCTCTGAGCGTGGGGACGATAGCTGTGTGAGGATTCGGTGCGAAATGTGGCCAATGTGGCCTTTTCAGAAATTTCGGTAGGCTGCTTGTGAATCTGTCAGAACGAAGGTGGACCCGGGTTTTCGTGGGACGAGGGCAATTCCTGGTTCTTCCATGCTAGTTGCGTCTGTGTCTGGGCTGATGTAAAATCAAGCTCTTTTGCTTGATGAATGACGCTAGCCGTGTATTTGCCGTTCACTGGTCCAGCTGCATCGACAAAGAAGGCGCCCTCAGTGTCCGAATATTTCTCGTGAGCCTTGGCCCGTGCCCGACGTTGATGTTTGTGGAACTGCGGATGCAGGTTGCGTGGTAGTGGTTTGACGATGCCGTGCTGCCTCCATTCACGTGGGATACGTTGTTCCCCCCTCCTCAGAATGGGGGCTTCGATGCCAAGTTCTGATAGTGATAGCCATGCACCTGGCCATTTTAGTGACGGCCAGGCGCATGACTTGTTTCGTGTGGCGTGCTTGGATTAGTTCGGATGCAGTATCGTGAAGCCCCATTACATTAAAATGGAGCTGGGCGAAAAATAAATGAAATTTAAATTTAAAAAATACCAATTCCCTGCATGCACCACCTAAGTATCACAGGCCAAAATCGATAAATTAGATAAAACAAAATTAAAATTTCGATTAAAAAAGAGAAAATAAAGAAAAGTTTGACTTCACCACCTAGAGAAACCACCTCCAAGGAAAATATTCTCTAGCTTACACACTACGGTTACATACTACGGTAAGCAGACGTTCCGCGAGTGTCCACGGGGGAGCAGCAGCTACTACTGCTGGTGCCATCTGACGACATGCGTAGACGAGAACGTGACCTCATCCACCTGGCGTGTCTAAAGCACTACCATACACCCCGGTCTCCAACCTCCTATGCCACACGATGACTCTTTTTTTCAGCGGGGGCAATTGTGAAGGCGAAGACGCGCCTCCGTCTAGCAGCATCGCCAATGCTCTGCTTCACTCTGCTCGCGCTGCTTCCCTCTGGTGTCTTTCCAGCGCTACCTCGCTGCCCCGACCAGTAGCGTCCTTGCCGGGTCCCGAGTGTACTACGGGTCGCACCGGCAATAAACATTGCATGCTACTTAGAAATGCTCTAAAATTTTTCACTTCTAAACCATGTCAATATCTGAATGTGAATTTGCTAGTCGCATGCAAGTACCCGTTTTATTTACTTATTGAAAGCAGTAATATATCGAACATCAAACACTTCTTGTGTGAAAAGTATAGCCTGCTGATATATGGAGTGCTAACAGATCTCGTCTACACGTATATCTTTTCTTAGGGCGAAACCCTTATATGCATAATGAGAAGGATAACGTGGGGAAAAGCCCGTGTGTGTAGAACAAAAAACAAACAAAATTGGTGGACCCTTAAGGTTCGCCTTAAGAGTTGAACGCGATAGCGAAATCCGGCCCCTAGTGCGCACTTCAACCACTAAGTGCATAATTATTAATGTGTGTTGTTACACATGCACGCACACAGACACACACACGCGCGCGCTATGTATCTATTGTAATGGTGCCGGTTTTCGATCTAAAGCACTTCCCTGTGCAAGAGTCGAGACATATTTCTCACAATGCCTCACAGATGGCAGCACATTATCTAACGTTTGCTGTCTGCATGGCTCCCCCAATCCCGCTCCAATTTATTGTCAATAAAGTTTATTCCTCCTCCTCCTGCTTGGTCAACGCCTCCTCTAGAAAGCAGGCGTTGGCTTGATATGTTTTCCGCTAGATGGACATAGTTGTCCATTTTTGGAGCTGTTTGAAAGTTCGCGTGTGATTTTGGCGGCAATGGCTGCACTATCCCGGCTTTTTTCGAAACATGGCGTCGCGCAAAAAACGTACTTTAATGGCCTCGCCAATGCGCCTACAAATTGCCGAATGGGCTCATTTTCGTCGTGGCACTTGCCGAACAAAACGCGTTAAGGGGACTCCTTCCACTACATGGCATTTATGTAGTGTTTTTCTCCGAAGCAGTTGCAAGTAACATCGTGGCTTTGTGGTAGTACATCTGCTTGCCACGCAAACGGCCCGGGGACCGAAGATTTTTATTGTTTATTTTATTTCCATCTTTCTCAATTTTTCGGTCGCGGACGATTTTTTGCTCACAAGCGTCGGTTGCGACGCCGTCACCGACACTGGAATTTCTGCGACACGAGCTCTCTAGGCTCAATCACACTGGGGAATCCGCCGGCCACAGCGACCGGAATTCGCGCGCCGCCGAAATTCTACATTGTTCACACCGCTTAGCAACCGCACCGCCGAAACTAGGGCGCCTAGTTGTCATCGTCCCTTCGCGCGAAGGAACGCTGGCATCGACGCGCTCTGCGTTGTGCACGCGTTTCGTTATGGCGGAGCGCATAAACAGGAGCAGGGTTGTCGAACTGCTGGGCCTGCTCGAAAGGAACTTTCTGGCGATGTCTGACGAGGAGAAACATGCGTTCACCGAACAAGAAACGACGCAAGCAGTCGTGGTTGGTTCGCCCTGATTTGCAAGACGCGAGAAGCTTGGTCGAGCCGAGATAATGCTACCCGTTTTGCGAGATCGCGATGATGTATTGCAAAGATGCTAATCGCGACAACACTTGGCAGTTGTCGAGAGCTACAGGATGATTACGAAAGACTTCACTGTTGCTGCGGGCTTCGACGACTGCGATATCACAAGCGCGCCGCCATTTTTCGAATGTTCGACTCGCGTTCCAATTGGTTCGCGGTGAGGGAATCCGGCGGCAACTGCCGCAAAAATCGGTCCAGGACAGATCGGCGCGAAATGGGCTTTTCCGGCGGATCTCGCTGCCGCCGAAGCGGATTCCGCGCGCTGTCGCCGCCGAATGTCTCAGTGTGAACGCACCATAACGCTATCGCGTTAAAAAGCACGTTATTTCAAGAAAGCCACTGAGCGCCTCGTGTCTCCAAGTGCGCGAGCTGTGCCGTCACTTCGTCTTTGCGGAGTTCTCGTGATTAAAAAAGTCACTTTCGCCGGAGGCACGAAGAATGTGTGTTGTGGCAACAGAGAGAGCAAGCGGTTTATTTACAGAAAAGCAGAGAGGTCGGCCTGAGCGATGGTATGCTCTAGGGTAGGAAAACAGTAATGAATGACGATGGTAAGCTAGGGAGGTGAGTATATGCAGTCCCGTCTAGTTGGCTCAGTGCTGTAGCCGCGCATCCAGTCCAGTGGCCTGCAGGAAAGCTGTGACCGCTCTTACTACCACAACTGCACTGTTGGCGCCATGTCAAGGGCCCAACACAACCTCCTCAGTTAATAGCCTATTATGCAATCCTTCAGTAGAGGAAATCAATTTCCGTCGTTCATGCGCGTATGCTGGGCAGGTACAAAGTATTTTCTCAAGTGTTTCCGGCCCTTGACAGCGATCACAATGGGGACCGGTGTCACTGCAACAAATAGTGTTATAAGATGACCGACAAATGACCGACAAGTAGTGTTATAAGATGTAAGGCTAGCATCTAACTAGTTTCACATCAAACCTCCTGTCTACGAACAAAACGCGACCGCCGCAGCCAGCAAATGCGACATTAGTTCCATCTATCGTTTGAAACGCATGAGTCGTCTGCTGATCCCTGCCCAGACCGGGTGCGCGTGACCACGCCCGGCCGGTTAAAGTACGCAGTTCTTGCCAGAGCCATGCTCTGGCAAGAACTGTGTAAGAACTGTGCAACTGGCAAGAACTGGCAAGAACTGTGTAACTGTGTTCTGGCCACGGTGTAAGATATGGCTCTTGCCAGAGCCATATCTTACACCGTGGCCAGAAGAAAACCGGTTCCTGTTCGCCCACTGACAGCGTCTGTGCTCGCAACGGCGCATAATCAGGCAGGTGACGCCACGACGGCCGTTGTGGATGGCGGAAGGGCATGGAGAGGAGCACGCGAGCGTCTGTTGTGGTTTAGGGGCCCTTTAAATAGCTCCGTTGTGAAAACGAATGAATGAATGTACATCATTCCAATTGTTATGTCATGCACTGACCATTTTTATTTATTGCTACAAACTTTATTTGATTACAAAATGAAGACTAAAACAACATGCGTGTGAGAAAAAAAGTGACGTCAGAAAAGCAATGTCACACATACCAGGCGGTGCCCGTATCTTATTGGTCACCAGTAAACCCAGAAGTTACACTTCCTTCTCTGATACATGGCGTCCTTGAGGCCGCAGTTGAAACTCCGCGTGAAGCGCACGGAGTTCCTGAGCACCGCATTCACCAAGTCTGCTCGCTGTGGCTCGCCGCAGTGCGTCATGGTCCAGATGACATAAAAGAGCTGCCAGTTGTCGTACTGCCGGTGCAGGTACACGTCCGCGTCGAACGTCTCAAAGATGGCCTTGCGGTAGACGTCGAACAGCGGCCCCAGCAGAGCGGACTCGTAGACGAGCTCTTCGAGTAGCGCCGAGTCGCCGTCCACGTCCAGGCTGGTGTTGTGCGCCGACCGGAAGCACTCCCTGACGTAGGCAAGGTGCTGGTCGTGACCCTCCTGCGAAATTAGTTATTTCTTTATTTACTTGTTTATTTTGTTATTCTCAATACTCTCAGAAAGGTTTCAGTCTAGGGTAATTCAGAAGGGGTTGGGGAGCATGAACATACAGCGTCTGCCCATATAGTAATGAAACTGGGTGTGGTGAAATGAAGTTAATGACGTGATTGATGTAAATAACAAGGACCCGTGGTCGTAGATCTGGAACACGTCTTTACTGTCCAAGGGCTAGCTCACAGGCACTTCGCAGGGTTTGGTGCCGTGAAACCCGGGAATGGTCATTCGTGGACTACAATGACTTCGGCCGAGCGTCTTCGGAAGGTGCGTGGAACTCTCAGGGTCAGCGTCTCTCGGATTATTACGCTCCTGACAGAACTGCTGCAGAATCCCGATGCCGAAGCGCGCCGTGTCATGAAGCACGTCAACTTTTTGAAGAGCAAAGAAGCTGAGCTGCGCCAGTTAGACAGGAAGATCCTCGACGTTATTGAAGACGAAGAACTTGACAAGGAACTCGACGAGTCTGCAGAATACCATGAGAAGGTCTTGTATGCCATCGCTGATGGGCAGTATTTCCTGTCTGAACGCGAACAGTCTGTTCTCCTGCGTGACACGTGCTATTCCCCTTTTGCTTACGCCAGACGTGAAAGCGGAAACTACAACCGAGCTGGTTCGTGTAAAATTGCCGACGACTGTGACAGCATCTCCGAAGGCATGCAAAGAGACATGACAAGTTTCGAAGGCTCAGATTCGAACCACAAAAGCGGATTGTCTGCGAGTCCACAAAGGAATGAAAAAGAGAATAACATCGAAGCGACGATGATGTGCGTGGAAGGTCCTCCTGAGCAAACGTTGCACGCTGTTAATTGGACAAGAGAGGAACAGCCATTGGAGAACTGTGGTAGTATTCCGAAGAGCGATAAAGAACCGAAAGAGGATCAAGCGATAGGCATTCTCGAAAGTACAGGCGGCAGTCGTGAAAATGGTGGAAGCTGTGGAATGAATAATGAGGTTGAAGTTGACGAACAGTTTGTGTCCAGTGAGCAACCGATGAAGCGTGGAAAGGAAGAAGTTGCCGACAGCTTGCCCACCTGCAACAATGACTCCTTCGATGGAGCTAGCATTCGTGCCGTGTTTTTCTTGGAATCTTCGTCGTTGGATGCACAGCCTGGATGTTAGGATTTTGTTCCGTTCAGCTTCGTGGAACTGGACGACGTTATGACTGAGCGAAGGGAGGAGCGCGTACACAAGGAGGAGAAAGCGCTGCTTCTGCCTCGGGAAGAGAAGTGGAGGGTCCCGAAAACGAAGCCGAAGAAATACCACCACCACGCGAACCTACTGTGCGAGCATCTCAACGAACATATCCCTACCGAGAAGCGGGAGAGTCAGGCACCGGGACTCGTCAATTACGTGGTGAACCGATCAGGAGAACAAGCGTCGATATCGACCACCTTCTCGAAATTCGGGACTTCGCAGGGTTCGGGCCGCAGCAAGAAACATCGCTGCAGGTATCTAGGCACATGGAGAAGACTCCCAAACGCTGCAGTAAACCGTCTGCAGAACCTGAGTGCGAAGTACACCACCAATGCCACACCGAGGTGGAAACGACGGAGATGGAAGCGCGCACCTCATTTACACGTCGGATGAGCAGGCCTCATCACCGATTGGCATCTGAGACGCGGTGACAGTGCAAGAACAGCTGTCCGAGTGACATGACTGCATCACAGACGCGATAGTCACAGCCTGTTCCGTTTGTTTGGCTACGGGCCACGTGGTGAACCGGCCGGTGCAAAACCTGTGTGTAATGGAAGCCACAAAATGACTGATGTGACGTTTTTTGTCCTCTCCCCCTCGGATGATGTTGAAAATAGAATAGTGGGGCGTAGTCTTGAGGGGGGGACAGGGTCAAAAAGGAGGAGGAGAACGAAGTGGATTCGGAGCGAGCCTTCATGAAGTAAAGACGTGTTCATGATCTACGACCACGGGTCCTCGTTATTTACAATTGATACGTCAGTTAAGCTCTTTAAAATGGTTTCCTTGGGCGTCAGTACACCACGTACAACGGGATTCCTGCGCTGCAAAGACTTCCTGAAAGTCAATTGCCATGAGAGACTCTGACAGCTAGTTGGATAGCGAGAACACCGTTGAAACGGTGCCCGTTCTGGCTTCTCTTCAGCATTGAGAACAGGAAGAAATCTGCCGGGCTCTCATCAGGGCTGTATCAGGATTGATACAGCCCTGATATATATATATATATATATATATATATATATATATATATATATATATATATATATATATATATATATGCACGCTACTGAGCTCACCTTCCACGAGTACGGTCCTTCCGGTCGTGGTAGCAGCAGGCGCATAAGGGGCGCCGAAACGGGGCCAGCCAGCACAGGCTCCTCATCGTCACTCTTCACCGTGACCGCCATGAGGCCATGGGGCACGGTCAGCATGTTCCTGGCACGGTCATACGTCACCTGCCAGACAAGTCGGAATGTTAGACATTGGGAGCATTAGAAATGCCCATCAGGACCATTAGAGATGTGTGACATTAGGACCATTGGGAATGTACACTGACGCGTCCAAAGAAGTGTGGGAATGGGTATGTCATACATTGGGAGCATTAGAAATGCTCCACACCAGGACCATTAGGGATGTGCGACGTAGGACCATTGGGAATGTTCTGCATAAGGAGCATTAGGAATGTACCCCACTAGGGTCATTAGGAATGTCAGACATTAGGACTATTAGATATGCCCACAATTAGGACGATTAGGAATGTCAGACATTAGAGAAATAATGAATAGGAGGCATTAGGACTATTAAGAATGTCCCACATTAGTACCAATAGGAATGTACACTACAGTCCACTGTTAAAGGGAATACTCGAATGAGCACCTTTCGTAGTGTTGGCCCCTTAAGGGCAAGTAGTCGTGGAAAGATTGTTTGTGCACGGCACTAATTTCTCAAAAGCGGTCATAACTGTCAACCACCAGTAGTGTTAAGCAAATGTAAGCGATTATGCTTTTGCAGGAGAGCAAATCCGGACACGCCCTGCATGCAAGTGTTCCCTTTAACAGTGGACCCGTCTGTACACCGACACGTCCAACGAACTGTGGGAATGGGCAGGGCACCTCTGTACCACGAGCATCAAGCGCTATACTGCGTAAAGCGCAGAATGCGTGTGGTTAAAATATGCGGATAAAAGTCAATATGGGATTCCCTTAGGCTTGTGACCTCAGTTAAGGATTTGTACGAAGAGACGCATTTTTGGAGCGTCACGCGCCGGTGTCTCCAAAGTAATATAGCGTGGACCACACTCATGACGGCCAGCGCGAACAAGACAGGAAACACTGTCTGTGTACTTTTTGTGTGTTTCGTGTCTTGTTTGCGCTGGCCGTCATGAGGCTGTTTCCAAAATTTCACGTGGGTGTTTTGGCACAGGCAAGGTGTAGGAGCTGGGCTGATCCAATCGGTTGGAAAGATAGCGAGCGACGGATTCAGCACGTTCACTGGATTCGAAGTCCGGGTACCCAGGACACCATATTACAACGTGTTAGTGTTGCAGCAGATGACCTAGTAACGTGAAAGTTGTTAAGGTAAAGGCCTGTCATCAAAAAGCGACATGTCTCTTGTGGTTGGGGGTGGCTTCTCTCCTGGTACTTATAGCTAAAGCCATTGCTGCAGCCTCTGAAAAAAAAGTTATGCAAATCAATAAGGCTGCAACGGGGTTAGTTGTTATGACTTCATCTTTTCACGTACTGCCATACACTGACGAGCACCACAGGTACGAGACACAGATACATGTATCGAGAATTGATTTCATTTCATTTTGTTTTTCTTCGTTGTTTTAATTATCTCTTTTTGGAGTCTGTAAAGAAGCATTTGTAGGCTCGGAAATAAAATCAGTTGTTAGTATGCGCATCACCCGGTGTGTGTGGACATATAATCAATACCCCAAAGCGCACTGAAAACTTAACTTATCGAAAATATTGCCAAGGATACGGTGACAAAGGGTTGGTGTTTTCTGTGTACGGTTACTGATAATAGCATTACTTTGTAAATGCAGCAGGATGAACGCATGTTACGTAGATGTTGTTCGGGTGTCAACTGATGACGTAGCCATTTGACCCTGGCGAAGCGATGGTGTTAGTGAGTTTCGTGATGAAGAAAACATGTTCTTATTAGCATCAAGGAAAATGTGTCCAGCCTCTGAACACGCTTGCGAGCACGCGCGACATTATAGGTGTTCTAAACCTGCCTGATTTCACGTTCGCCCGTGGTGAACGTGACCTGCTGCATGGTCACCGTAGTAACTGCTGCACCGTCGACCACAGTGCCGGTGTTAAAGTGATGGGGACCCTTGACTATATAGTCAAGACCGCTAAGCCTTTACCAGTTTGAATGCTGCATTCTTCGCAGTCAGCACAAAGTGACAATATCAGCGCATCGCACCTTCCAGGAGAAGACGGACGTCCCCAGGTCAGAAGCCGACGGCTCGGACACTCCCGCCAGTTCTGCATCCACTGCCTGCAGCTCGGCCCGGTATCCCGGTCTTCGCTTCACCTGGTAGCGAAGGAGCTCGTCTTCTTCGTGCCTGGGAACGTAAAATGAAGAGTCGTTGGTTAATATATGCGAGCGACACTTTTGGCGACATGTGCACTAGAGCGCCAGCATTTGCAAATGACGGTAAAAAAGTCAGTTTCACCGCAAGGGCGAAGCAATGAATGCGATAGTAACAAATTGTACTGTTATACGAAGTGAGGCTGGCAGCTAACTGTTTTGTACCCGATCTCGCGTAACTACAAAAACGCTGGTGTAACAGAACACGGCCGCTCCAGGGAGAGATGCTCTCCGCATAGTCACTTCGCGTTGAGAGCGTAGCACGTAGAAGGGTATACGAGCTGCCCGCTGTGATGCTGTCGAGATAGCGTGCGTGCCAGCGATCGCGACCGCGCCCTTAGATTCAAAGTTCAAAGTTGCTGCTACGCGACACCCTCCCCCACGCCCCGCTCGCGTCTTTTCATGGTCGTTAAAGACGGACGGGGCATTTCCTGTCTGCTTCGACGGCAGGCCTCCCGAACGGGGTGATGTTATCGCATGCACCCTCCGAGCGGCGGAAGTGGGCCGGCTCGTTTGATCTCTGCTTCGGCCGCGTTCGTCACCCCGCTCGCGCGCTTTTACCCGCGGTAGAACATACGATGTGTGGGGGATCTTATCAATTTGGACTTCATAAGGGAGGGACATGACGGCGACGGCAACGGCGACCGCAAAAATCCATCGAGACTGTCCATATAATTGCTATCGCAATAAAAAGCAAACCGCGCTTTCACATAAGCTTCTGACTGCAGAATATTATCTAAAACACACCCGATTACACAGTGCTCGGTAAAGCAGCCCGAAATTATTGGTTGGCCTTGGTGAATACAACGTTTTCGGGAACGTGGTTCCAATCATGTAATTAGCGAGGAAAAATGAACTAAAAGAAAATTTATTGGGAAATAACTGAAGATCAGCCTTATATCGATGATCGATTCGACAAGCGTACTATGGTTGAGGAAGGAGAGTCCTCCACGTAAAGTATGATGATGCTGAAGCTTATGAAAAAGTTAACCCTTTAAGATCCAGTGATTCCAATTGGAATCATACGTTTTGTAAGTCAGTTGGCAATTCCATGGTAAAAAAAAGGTCATTTTACATATGCTGCCAACTAAAATACATTAGGTCACGTGTGAACAAAGAAACAATGAAATTGTTTTAGCCATCCGGTGATATACATTGTACATCCGAAACCTGTCGTTGGGGCTAAAGAAATGTCATTTGTATTTAAAAACTGGCCGGAATAAATTTTGGTTTATACCCTATAAAAAGGACTTTGTGTATAGAGGCGCTCGGTGTTTTCTGTTTTAGCGGCCCGGGCTTATGCTTCAGTGAGCATTGTTCTAAAACGTCATTGCCGATACGCTCCCGACCATACTTTCAATTATTACTTGTTCGTTTTTTCTACGATTTAGTGACGCCACTTTGTTGACTGCCGCGTGGCGGTGTGTACATTGCCAATGTTTTTTTAAGGCGAAAGCCTCAAGAGTCTCGTTGAGCGGCCCTTTGATCGAAACGTGACAGGAGAAGGACGCGGTACAAAGACCCACATGACCTACGTCGCTGCTGACGCCATGTTGTGATGTCACCATGTGACGTCACCACATGGCATCGTCGTTTGGTCGATCCAGGAGGTACTGCAACAACACGTGATGTGCAGAAACCTTCAGGAGGGGGGGGGGGGCAATGCAATCGACTAAGAACGTGAAGATAATTTAATGCGTGTCTCTCATAGTGCGGCTTGTTACGTCTTGCAAGAAGTCTGGTCCCCTATTGCATGACACAATGCATTACCAAGCATGCAGCAGGCTTGCACATTTAAGTGTTACAGAGTGTTAGATGCTGCCGAACTTTTTAATGACCACCTACAAGTAAGTTACCAATCGCTTACATTGACAATGTTCTCGCGTTGCTTTGTGACACCTTTTGCAATTGTCAAATTGTTTTCCAATTACAAAGAGTTGCGTGAGGGACACTAATTTGCACCAATTATTGCCAGTTTCCTCGAAAACAATGCTTACGCACTAAGAAGACGCCACGAACATACCTGGAAAGCCAGTAAGACACTCGCTGGCTCAGCATAAGCTGCACGTTGTCCAAGACCTGCGCGATTTTCTCCTCAGTGTCGCCCATGATCTTGTCCAGCACAGCGGTGGCCGCCTGGAGGCTTTGGGCCCTGAAGAGTCTCTCGTGAACGTAGGCGCACGCTTGCTCGCGGACGTCCTTCCCGCCGCCGAACATTTCCCACAGTACGCTGCTCTCCTACACATACAAGCAGCAGATAAGCATAAGAAAACACGAGAGGTTTGATGTTTTAAAGAGGAGCTTTTACCTCTGCGAAACTCTCTAGATTTTGCTGACCATGGCTGTTGATACTGCTGCTGCTTAACCGAATACGTCACACTTAACAAAAAAAAAACAAACTCCACACAGAATCTCCTTCGAATGTTGCCTAAGAGATGTGTAAGACTAAATCATTGTTGTATGAAAATGTATGGTTGTGGCCAGGCCCGTAGACAGGGGGGGGGGGGGTCGGGCCTCCCCCCCCTGAAATTTTTATGGTACATGTTGTTTTACCGAAAATAAATAATGAAAATAGGCGCTTTTCTCAAATAGTCGAGGCTTTCAGCAAGTGGACCCCCCCCCCCCCCGAAAAAAAAATTCCTGGTTACGGGCCTGGTTGTGGCCTTCCCGAAACTTGACCACCGATAAGCGCAAAAGGTTTGGACGGAAGACACGGACGGACAGGGTGCCTTTCGTGTTGTTTCTAGCGTTCGTCAGTGTCTGAAACTACTCAAAAGAAAGGCGCATTCGGCGAACACCGGAATATGTGTTCGGCATTAAGGTTGTCGCAAAAGTCAGTACTTTCCTCATATTAACAATCCCCCAGGTCGGCTTGACATTTTGTCCTAAACACGTAAATAGCGCGGGAGAGGCGTGAAGACAAAGGACCGACGAGGACTGGCGCTGTCCTTTGTCTTTGTGCCTCTCCCGCGCTGTTGGCGTAGCTATGGAATGCCTCTAACCCGGTCACACACTTTGTTTTGTCCTAGCGACGGCTTTGATTATACTACCACAAAATATTAAAACGAAACCTTCAGAGAAAGTCTTCTACTTCCACACTTCTTTTGTGCCACTAGTACAGCGTATTCATGTGGTTCAGATAAATTCACGCTCTGCCGGCAGGGTTGTTTAGCCCAGGGGACTTCGGAAACTGGGGCTCTGAGTCAGAAACCCAGTACACATAGAAAGTTTGCGTTGTTTTATATATTTAGTTATTTCTCTGTAGGGGTTAGCCATACGCGAAGGACGCACAACACACAATTTTCTCGTTGACAGAGCACAGAAATGCTTGAGTATTACGAAAGACTGAAGCAGGCTGAAGCGGAATCGGGGCGTCCACGAACCGTACATAAACATACTGGAAGGAATCTACAGGGGCTCCACAGCCACCATAGTCTTCCCTAAAGAAAGCGACAAAATCCCACCTAATAAAGAAGGGCGTAGGACAGGGAGACACGATCTCTTCAATGCTATCCACCGCGTGCTTACAAAAGGTTACAGGAGCAAGCGCCTGCCCTCTGTGTATTCTCTGCTTCGTCCTCGTTTTTTCGAGCTTCTTAAACATGTAGCTACAGGAGGTTTTCAGGACCCTTGACTGGGAAGAGTTAGGGACACAAGTTAATGGAGAGTACCTTAGTAGCCTGCGATTCGCTGATAACATTACATTTATGAGTAACTCAGGGGATGAATTGCAACTCATGATTACTGAATTGGACATGGAAAGCAGAACGGTAGGTCTGAAAATTAACTTGTGGAAAACTAAAGTAATATGCAACAGTCTCGGCAGAGAACAGCGCTTTGCGATAGGTAGCGAGACACTAAGTTCTAAAGGAACACGTCTACTTAGGACAGGTAGTAGCCGCCGAGACGAACCATGAGACTGAAGTAACTAGGAGAAAAAGTCACAGTTTCGCCGCAAGGGCGAAGCAATGAATGCGATAGCAAGAAATTGGAATATCACACGAAGAACAACAAGCAGCTTGATACTTGCAGCACGCCGCTGAAGAACAAAGGACGCCCGAAATGAACGCACAGGTATACACAGGACTAGCGTGAACTAACAACTGTCACAGTTGTTACGCCTTTGTGCTTGAGCAACGCGCTGCAAGTGTCGGCAATGTTTGTTTGCTTGTTTGTTTGCTCAAAATTATGGCACATACCCACTCTGGGGGATTGGCCAAGACTGCGTGTCGACAACGCAGAATTAGACGCTTTTAGATATTTATTTTTCTTTTAAAATGCGGCGCGTGGAGGGACCCCTTTCCGCCTCCTGCAACACGGGGGCGTCTGACGCAAGCTGTGCCCGGTGTTTTTTTTTTCGTTCCACATCACGCGTGGGTACAGAAAGGGGCCACTTTGTCGTGCGCGTCAAATTGAAAAAAATTGTAGGAGCGTTGCATTATAGAAAACCCGCTCAAGCTTCTCCGAGCTGCCTACCACCAGCGGTAAATGTGAACAAAATGGCACACCTTTACTCCACCGGCGCATACATGGCATGTGGTTGAGTTGTCTAACGCAGCGCGCTGAAGAGCTAGGGGTCGCTGGTTCGACTCCCCGGTCGGGTACTTCAGAATATTTTTCTTCTGCTTTTTTTTTCTTTATATATATATATATATATATATATATATATATATATATATATATATATATATATATATATATATATATATATATATATATATAATTGTGACGCGGCGGTTAACGCGACCTTTATTAGGCCGCGAAGGCACGGTGAAGCGACCACACCCGAGGCACAGATCTCACAATCCAGCAGCGTTCCCACCACCGATGAAGATGACGAACACTCATGATGATGAACATGCATGAAGAGGGTAGATGTGTCTAATGAACGCCCACACTAACTCCCCCCCCCCCCCCCACGCGAGAGCGGTCATCCTTACCGCAGTTTAAAGCGAAGAAGAACGCCTTGTGAAAGGCTTCATGAGCGATACGTGGACTATCTCTGCGGCCCGGCAGCGGCGGTCCGCTGGAAAAACAACAGGTGCCACGCGATAGTTGACGGGAGACGTTTGCTTCAAGACCGTGTAGGGGCCAATAAAGCGTAAATGAAATTTGTCGCACAAGCCAGGAGTGCGAACGGGTGTAAGAAGGAGCACTTCATCGCCAGGGCTGAAGGACAGGGCGCGATGAGATGCATCATAGTCAAGCTTGCGGTCCTGTTGCCTTGCTTCAGTGTTGACGCGGGCCAGCTGGCGGCAATGAAGCCGCCGGGACACGTATTCTTCACTGGTGGATGGAGATGGTTTAACAGGCGCAGAGAAGAAGGAAACGTCGAGGAAAGAAGAGGGGAAACGACCATGGACGAGATAGAACGGCGAGTAACCGGTTGTACGCTGTACGGAGGTATTGTACGCGAAAGTCACAAATGGCAAAATTGCGTCCCAGTTTCTGTGGTCCGGTTGGATATACATGGCTATCATGTCTGGGAGCGTGCGATGAAAGCGTTCAGTGAGCCCGTTCATTTGCGGATGGTAACTGGAGCTTGTTTTGTGGGTGGTGCCGGATGCCTTGAGCACTTCGTCAACGAGTTGGGAAAGGAATACCTTTCCACGGTCGCTCAGGATGACATGAGGAGCACCGTGACGAAGGATTAGGGCTCGAAGTATAAAATCAGCAATTTCGGAAGCTGATGCAGAAGCCACGGCAGCTGTTTCGGCGTAGCGTGTCAGATGGTCGACAGCTGTAACGATCCATCGATTACCGGTGACTGTCATAGGAAGCGGACCGTACAGATCGATGCCAACTACCTCAAATGGTTCCAGTGGACACGGGAGTGGTTGTAGTTGTCCGCTTTGAGCTGATGTGGGGAGCTTCCGACGCTGACAAAGCGTGCACGAAGCAACGTACTTCGCTACACTTGTGGACAAGCCCGGCCAGTAGTAGTGACATCTGATGCGATCGTACGTTTTCTGAAATCCCAAGTGTCCAGCGGTCATGTCGTCGTGGTATGCCTTGAGGACTTGAGCTCGAAGAGAGTGGGGGAGAACGGGCACCCAGCGTTGACCGTCAGGATGGTAGATATGGCGGTACAGGACGCAGTTGTCGAGCTTGAATTGCGTCAGCTGTCGACGAAGACGGGCGTTAGGGGGCCGAGAAGTCCCGTCAAGGCGGTCTATAAGGCGGCGACAGTAAGGATCAGCGCGTTGGTGAGATAACAATGAACCACGCTCGTTCGAATAAGTCGGGCCCATAGTAGCTAAGCATGAAACGTGTGGAGAAGGGACGGCCGAGAGCTCGTCGCGTGCGGTAGTGGTGGTGCCGTTATATGGTTCCGAAGGAAGCGGGCAGCGCGAAAGTGCGTCGGCGTCTTGGTGTTTTTTTCCCCGACTTGTATGTAATACTAAAGTCATATTCTTGCAAACGAAGAATCCAGCGACCAAGGCGGCCAGACAAGTTCTTGAGTGTCGAGAGCCAGCACAAGGCGTGATGGTCTGTAACCACAGTAAAGTGGCGGCCGTGAAGGTAAGGTCGAAACTTCTGTACAGACCAAACGACGGCTAGGCACTCCTGCTCGGTGATGGTATAATTCTTTTCGGCAGGTGTCAGTACACGGCTGGCGTATGAGACGACCCTCTCGCGTGAGCACTTGTCTCTCTGTAGCAGAATACCACCAATGCCATGACCACTAGCGTCCGTATGCAGGAGTGTAGGTGCGGTTTCATCGAAATGGCAAAGGACTGGTTCGGACGTGAGGGCACACTTCAGATGAACAAACGCCGATTCACATTCGGGAGACCACACAAAGGGAACGCCGGAGCCGAGCAGCTTGTGCAAAGGCGAAGCGATTGAGGCGAAGTCTCGAATGAATCGACGAAAATAGGAAGCGAGGCCGAGAAAACTGCGCAAATCTTTGGCTTTTTCAGGACGCGGGAAGTGCTGGACAGCGGAAATCTTGTCTGGATCAGGACGAATGCCGTCCTTGCTTACGATGTGACCTAACACTTTAATTGTCTTGCTCGCAAAGCGGCACTTCTTAGTGTTCAGCTGAAGGCCTGCGTTGGCAAGACACGTGAGAACTTCGTCCAGACGTTGCAAATGCTGATGGAATGTGGATGAGAAAATAACTATATCGTCCAAATAGCACAAGCATGTTTTCCATTTCAGGCCTCGAAAAACGGTGTCAATCATGCGCTCGAATGTTGCTGGAGCATTGCAAAGGCCGAATGGCATGACGTTGAATTCGTAGAGCCCATCTGGTGTTGAAAACGCTGTCTTTTCTTTGTCGTCCTCGTGCATGGGTATCTGCCAATAGCCCGAACGCAGGTCTAGACTTGAGAAGTACTCGGCACCCTGTAGTGAATCCAAGGCATCGTCTATGCGCGGCATGGGGTAGACATCCTTGCGGGTGATCTTATTAAGTGCCCGGTAGTCTACGCAAAATCGCACGGAGCCATCTTTTTTTCCGTACTAAAACAACGGGAGATGACCAAGGACTCGCTGAGGGACGTATGATGTTCCATTGCAACATATCGGCGACATTTTCTTCAATGACCTTCCTCTCGGATGAAGAGACGCGATATGGTCGACGGCGTACGATAGAAGTGCCATCCGTCTCGATCCGATGCGTGATAATGGACGTTTGTCCCAAAGAGGAGGAATGTGCGTCAAACGATGCCGCATGCTTCTGCAGCAAGGCAAGCAACTCATCTGACTGCGATGAGGTCAGGTCGGGACTGATAGTCGCAGCGAGAGCAGAAATGCATGGGGAACGTGCAACAGAAATAGGGTCAGAGGACACCGGCACGAGCGGAACAACAGAGAGAGGCTGGGATTCCGTGACGCAAGCCATTGTAGTGCCTTTAGGGATGAGAATCTTCTCGGACGTCTGGTTTGTAGCGTAAAGAAGTCCGCAGCCATCGTGGAACCGCACTAGCCCTGACGCAAAGGCTATCCCTCTTGCGAGACAGCGTGCAGACGGTAGGACAAGCACGTCACCATAGTCGATCACGTCAGAGGCGATGGTAACTATTCGTTGATGACCAGGTGGTAGCTCAGTATCCTGCACAGCGAGCAAGCGAAGTGGCTTGTCATCCGCAGAAAGGGCATAGTCAGTTTCCGTCATGTGAAGAACACGTTCTCGACAGCAGATGGAAGCGTTTGCCGTAGACAGAAAATCCCACCCCAATATCATCTGGTGGTCACACGAACTCAACACGGCAAATTGTACGTAATGGAGAAGTCCATCAATGAAAACACGAGCGGTGCACATGGCGGAAGGTTGAATGACGTCCCCTTGAGCAGCGAACAATGTAGATCCATCATAAGGAGTGGTGACTTTCCGGAGACGGGAACACAAAGAACGATCAATAACCGATAAACAAGCACCAGTGTCTATCAAAGCGTCCACGTATACACCCTCTACTAAAACAGATACCATGTTATATGGACGCACTGGAGGAATTTCTGTCTTGTCGTTCAATGCAGCTTTTCCTCCAAAAGCTGCATAGGTTAGTTTTCCGGGCGATGGTCGGTGAACTGTGAGACAGGTCGCAGTGGTGACGTAGAGCGGCGAAGGGGCGACGGTGAGCGGCGTCTAGTGGGGCGGTAAGTTGGTGCCGTCTCGGATGTTGCAGTTGGCGATGGAGAGCGACGCGGCGGCGGAGCGTAAGGACGGCGTTGAAAAGTGGCCCCGGCGGCACCATCATCCCGTTCGTAGGCGTCGAATCCACGGCGCTCGTCCTGCTGACGCTTGCGACAAAAGCGTGCAATGTGGCCACGATACCCGCAGTAATAGCAGACCGGACGAGGCGATCGCCATGGTGGGTGAAAGGGCTGGCTAGGCGCACTCGGTGTCATCGAAGCCAGGTGGGCAGGCGTCGAGTGTGCAGACATCGATTGCACGATACCTGGTGAACCAGCGACGACTTGTGCGTACGTTGGTTGGAGTCGAGGGGCCAGAGAGTCCACATACGCCGGAGCGACCATGGACGCCAACTCCTCCTTGATCACGTCGCGCAAAAGAGTGCTGGAGGCCTGAGGTGGACTCGGGGTCGCTGATAGGCCAAGAGAATGTAGCTCTTCCCGTATGATCGCGCGGATCATAGCACGCAACGAGGGATCGGCGGTGGCGGTGTTGTCAGGGATGTCCGGCGGCAACCGCTGGGACTCGAGTTCCTCTAGGCGTTGGCACGTGGCAACAACGTCGGCGACTGTTGTCGGGTTCTGAATGGCCAACGCATTGAAGGCGATTGTGCCGATGCCTTTCAGCAGATGGCGAACCCTCTCTGATTCGGTCATGGAGGTGTTAAAACGGCGGCAAAGAGCAAGCACATCCTCAATGTATGAGGTGTAGGATTCGCCAAGTCGTTGCTTGCGAGCGTCCAAGGTCTTCTTTGCGAGGGCAGAACGAACTGCCGGAGTGCCGAATATTTGGCGAAGCTGTTGCTTGAAATGGGTCCAGTCCGTGAAATCAATTTCGTGATTGAAATACCACGTTTTCGCTACGTCCGTGAGGTAGAAAGAAACATGGCGAAGCTTGGCCGAATCATCCCAGTTGTTTGTTGAACTCACTCGGTCGTAGTGGTCCAACCAATCCTCCACATCTTCACCTCGAAGTCCGGCGAACATGGGGGGATCACGCTGGTGCCCACTGATAATCCATGGTGGATAGGCCGCGGTAGTCGGGGCCGTGGCAGTAGAAGCAGGTGCGCCGGTTGGCTCGTCCTGAGGCATGGTACCGGACACCTGGCACAGACGGCGACCTGAGCGGAGCTCCAGGAGGTAGAGCAGGTTGCGAGAGGAAGGAAGATCGCTTAGCAGCCTCCACCACTTGTAACGCAGCGGTTAACGCGACCTTTATTAGGCCCCGAAGGCACGGTGAAGCGACCACACCCGAGGCACAGATCTCACAATCCAGCAGCGTTCCCACCACCGATGAAGATGACGAACACTCATGATGATGAACATGCATGAAGAGGGTAGATGTGTCTAATGAACGCCCACAATATATATATATATATATATATATATATATATATATATATATATATATATATATATATATATATATGTATATATATATATCCGGGACATGACGGCGACGGCAAAAATCCGCCCGAGAGTATCCATATATTTGCTATCGCAATAATAAGAATGGGATGGAGCATTCGGCAAGCATCTCAAATCATGAATGTTAACAGCTGCATCTTACCGATAGTTACCTACGGAGCAGAAACCTGGAGGCTTACAAAGAGAGTTTAACTTGCACTGAGGACTACACAGCGAGAAGTGGAAAGAAAAATGATAGGCGTAACTTGAAAAGACAAGAAGAGAGTAGAGTGGGTCAGGGTAGAAACGGGTGTTGAAGACATCTTGGTCGAAATCAAGAAGAACTAGACATGGGCAGGGCATGCAGCGCGCAGGCAAAATAACCGCTGGTCATTAGGAGTAAGTGACTGGATTACAAGAGAAGGCAAACGCACGAAGGGGAGACAGAAAATTAGGTGGAGATGAGAATAAAAAGTCTGCTGGTGTAAAGTGGCAGCAGCAAGGACAGGACCAGGTTGATTGGCAGAACATGGGAGAGGCCTTTGCCCTGCAGTGTGTGTAGTAAGGCAGATGATGACGATGGTGATGAAGCGGGTCAAACGCGATGATAGTTAACTTTCGTTATGCTGCTTCCAGTCGGCCCAGTGACTTTCAGTTTTTATTGCTGGTCTGTTTAGTTCCCTCTAGGGAGCACGCGATGCTGCTTCCTAGAGACGCTGAAGATGGCCAGACGCGCGAGGTAGCATGAGGCATCCGTCACCTCATTGGCATTCAAGCCTGTCCATCTAGAACCTACTTCACAAAGAAAATATCCGTTATATGACGCCTTATTATAGTGTCGATAATAGTAATATTCAAAATCATGTATTAGACATCAGCTTCTAGGAGATCTTGACAACTAATTTAACTAACTAAAAGAGCTAATCAGGTGTTCGCCTTAGATGTGGATGACCCTGTATATGCTCACGGTGCAGCAAGCCTGCGAGAGGTGCGCTAACCCTTTGCGACACGGCGTCCTCGTTTGGGGACGCGAACTTCGGAGGCGTGTCCGATGCCGCGTGTTTCTTCAAATGGCCTGAAACTCAGTGTGCACATTCGTGCACGCTTCTTGATTGAACAACTAGCGGTCATTTTACTTCATTGTCCTGCGTATTGCTGCAGATGATCACTTTGCTGGAGACACTACCATGTTAGACGATCGTTCGACGTGCCGCGTTCCAGGACTAACGTCAAGAGTATGTTTTTTTTCTCCGCTCGAGACGAATACAACCAAAAAAGCAAGTGTGCATGCTTTTCGGGCCTAATAGTTAATTGTTTTTATGCAAGTATTGAAGCTGACTGATGGCAGAATAATGATATAATTAGTTGCACGCTAAATAACATTAATTACTGAAACTCACACAACACAACACATTCCATCGTTTTCTTTCTTGGAATCCAATAGTGAGCGTCTTGAAAACATTCCATGCGAATTTGACACATTTGCAGACAGCGCATCATAATTCGTGTCTGAAGGGGCTAATATCACCGTGGCTACAAGACATGGTAGCAAGCATTCTTGAAGTAGCCTAGAGAACAGTAATCAATTTTAGCCCGCGTGGTATACTTCATTAAAACGCTGAATTACGTGTTTCGTTAATTGAAGTCGGCATTCAAGTACTCGTTGATAATCGGGGCCCTATCGTTGCCTCCCTCGTTGTTGTCGCCTGAAACTATACTGGCACGGGGTAAACTAAGCTGAACGCAAAGCCACCTCTCGTCCGCGAGGAGCTAATGTCGAGGACGCGCGTTTGATTCCTGGTCACGCGGCTCTATTCCTATAAGACAGAAGCGCAGAAACGCCTCCTTATATGGTGCGATATGTGGTCATATGTTCCCAATACTTATACGTCCAAATATGGGCCTTTTATACATGGTGCCATATATGGCCATATGTGCACATAGATTTCGGTGCACGCTAAAGAACAACAGATGGTCAAAATTAAGCCAGAGTCCTACACTACGGCGCCTCGTAATCATATCATGGTATTGACACGTAAAGCCCCAGAATTTTTCTCACCTTCGTTTCAAAGAGAGGTGCGAAGAAGAGCCCGTTCCACAGCTGCTGATATTTCATCGTGATATCACCGGAGGCACGGAATATTCCACTCAAGTGACAGCGAGCCGAATCAGCTAACCACCTACAGACAGCTTCCTTTCCATCGGCCGTAATGCCTTCAGGGATGTGATCCTTTTTGTGTACCAGCTTTGAGGAAATTCGGAGCTCTTCGATGGATCTGAAAAGCCGAAAACGAGCAAGTTAACGTGCAATTACAGTGGATACAAACAAATGTTCCTCTATAGCGATTGGTGTAGTTCTAAATAGTGCGCTAGATGCAGCTCCACTACTGTGTAACCTAAGTGCGCAGCACGGGCGCCCAGCGATTCCCGTTCGTAGAGTTCCCACTGCTGCGTTTACCAAACCGTCGATGACGTCAATGTTTGAGGTAAGCACGTACGGTTTCCTCAGCACGAGTAGAACCTTGTTAGGGAGATGAGCAAACTCGGTGTTCGACATGTGCGCTACTTTTTGCTGCGCTTTACCGACTTCCTGCTTGATACGGCAGTTGAGATACGTGTCGTCTGCAGCGAGTCCCGTCAGGTTGTGTCCCCCTTCAGGTGTAGTGGCGAAGGCGCCGGTGGGAGGAGCGATCGCGCACTTCGCGAGGCGGTGGCGCCCTCTCTTACGCGGCTCGGGTGTCAACCGCATGTTTCCGAAGCGTTTTTAGCGATTTTAGGTTAATTATTGCGATTACATCTCGGTCATTTCTCTTAATTATAATATTTTAGACCTTGTTCGTTTAGTTTAACCCGGGTTTGAGCATTGCCAGCCTTGTTACAGACCTGTATTGCCCACTTGATTTCGAGCGTGATCACACCGCATGACATCTACGGATGGACGACAAGCCGGATCCCTAAAGTGATTTGCACTTAAAACGCTCCACTAGAGAGCTTGAGTTTCTCCGCAAACTTGTTAGGGTTTGCGGGACACCGCGCGACCAGGAGACGCGAGTGCGATGAACCTAGAGTTACTGTATTTGCTACCTTTAGGTAGCTGAGTTGCGCGTAGGTCTGGTTCTTCCCATAGGCCCGATGTATCAAAAGCCGGAAACACCATTGGCCGAAATCGCGGGGGTCTGTTGATTGTCGCGTGATCTGTTGATCAAAAACCATACTAATAAATGCTCGCAACGAGGCCAGCGCTGCGTGCATCGTTGAGCAGCTTGCGAGGGACGCGCGCAGAGGTGGAGCCGCGGCGATGTAGTGTTTTGTATTGCTGCTTCCAGATGGCGAGACAATCTGCAGACTTCCGCAGAGTCGCCCATGGGCATGTCCGCGTTTCGGAACGCAGTTTCGCAAATGGAATGATTGAAGAACTGTGGGTCCGACCAGCAACCACAGTTATGTGGTGAAGGTGCACCCCGCTTCTGCAGGCGACATAGCCTAGCGTGTCGCCGATCGACATGCATTGCGTGTCGCCGAACGGTGATGACGTTTACTTGGAAGAACTCGTATTAATCCAGTTCGCTGCGGAGGCGGCGTCGGGAAATACAAAAATTGGCCTGAGCTTCAGCTTCTCCGCAATGCACGGATGATAGCGGCGTTTGGAAAATAGACGCGCAACTCTGCTACCTAAAGGTAGCATATACAGTAACTCTAGAGGAACCGAGGAACCGGGGTGGTGACGCCACCTCGTGGCGCGCAGTTCAAGCAGACGAATCACAGATATTGCCGTAACAAAGTGTGTGCCACTTTGCTGCAAGTGTTGATTTTCGGCAGCGGCGAAATCGTGAACAATTCTTTTAAAACCTCTTTCGGTAACAAAATTCGCCAAACGCAAAATAAAATTGCCTGCCATTGCGGTTAAACGAAGCGATGCAAGACATCACTGCGAGAGCCCGTTAAACCGGTAACGCCCTTGAGTTCCGGCACAAAGAAGTGCCAGTTCTCTAGTTTACGCAGTACCTATATACGGGCATACTGAAACAAAAGATTCAGTCAAAAAAAAAAAAAAAAAAAGAAACGCCAGGCCTGCGCGGAACACGCAGTTTAGTCACAGCGTAGCCGGCAGAGCAGCCTGCAGTCCACTGTAAACTCCCTTACCGTGCCTGCAAATGCCTTTGCGAGTTACCCACTACGCAATAAATAGATTTTGCGAAATAGCGAAGCACCCTCTACGCGTTTCTATAGAAACGCGTAGAGGGTGTTGCATATTACCTTATAAGGTAATATGCAGATCTGCGTAGTTGCACACTTTATTGTTGCTTTGGTGGTTGATGGTGAGGATGATGAAGAATGATTGCCGAGCACTTTGTAATAGGTGTGCAGTCTAGAAGAGTACGAGACTATTTGAATTCGCTTTTATAGAAAAGTCCGCTCACCACAGACGCTCGAAGGAAGATTAATGTTTACTGTAGTTATTAGGCAGCAGCACCATCATCCACATTGTCGTTATCACGATAGATAGTATTGATCACACTCCCCACACATCAATATCGAGTTGCGCGGACTTGCGGCAGATGAGTGCACCTTGTGCCTCAAAATTTATAAATATCACCGTTAGAGTAGTTACATGTAAAAAATGTGAATCTGTAGTTACTGTGTAAACAACAACAATAACCCATTTACTGCAGACGGGCTCCTTATTCACTAACAATGAAAAGATATCCCAAAACATCTATTCATAGGGCCAATCAATCTACTATAACAATGTTATTTCACAAGGCGCCAGTAGGCTGCTAATGTTTGGGTCATGGTGAATTCCATTGGTAGATTCGGAGCACTCCAGGAAGCAGTTTTTCTGCTCCATTCGGAGCAAGTCCGTTCCATTGGCAGATTGAGAGTTCTCTCTGTATGTTTCATTGGCAGATCTGGAGCAGCTCCGCCGCCAGATTCACTCCAATGAGCAGCTCTCTATACTCCGCGAAAAGCGTCGGATTTGACCGGAAGTCGCAAGCTCCCCGCGCGTGCGCAGTGCGTTGCGTACCGCGTGTGTGATGCAATGCGCTGTCCTACAACGCCTGTCCTCTCCGCTCGCGCCCGTGAAGGCGAAAACAGCGCGAAACGCGAGGAATGCTGGGCGCTTGCGAAGCAGATGTTCGCTGGCGCCCCCCTACGATTTGCTTTGGCAAGGGCGCTTGTGTTCCATTGGCAGATTTCCTTCGGTTTCTCTCTGCCGGAGTGGAGGGCTCCGGCGCAGAGTTCGTCGGCCACTCCGAATCCGCCAATAGAATTCATCATTAGATGAAAACGTAGTGCTATTATTTGGTGAGAATGAACATAAATATGTCCCGGCGTCCGGCTGAACAGAGGGCGTGACCAACCTTAACTATATTTTTGCTTAACTTAGTTTACAAGGAATTTACTTCAAGTTTACCACTTGCACGACTTTCCACATTTCGTGTTTAAATATGTAAATTGATATCATATATTTGTTAAATATACGATAGGAGTTCATAGCACCCAGGAAGCCCGGCGGTTGAAAATTATGCAATGCTCATGATGCAAACATAAATGTGCAGTGGAGGGCCATGAATTACCTTTCGAAATCAGCCACGAACTCTTCGGCACTCACGTTAGGGTTTTCTTTAATAACAAACTCTGAGAGGACGTCAGGAATGAGTGGATAATCCGTGGGACAAGGTCCAGAAGAGGCGCCAATCTTGCTGAAGTCACTGTGGTTGGGAAAACAAAGGAAACATGAAAGTGATTCGAGCTGATTTACTTCTGGCAGTAAAACTGAAAGTTGGCCGAGTTGGTTCGTACATCTTCGCGAAATTTCAGCGTGCACAAGAGACAAGGGCACAGTGTAGGGGACAAACGAGCGCTTGTTTGTCCCCTGCACATTGTCCTTGTATTTCGTGCGTGCTGAAATTTCGCGAAGATGTACTTCGTAACTTTATACGATTAATGAAGATTCGACTGCGTTTACTGGTGCAGGGGCCAAGCGTTCATTCAACCATTGACCAAATGCTTAGCAATGCACGTTCAGGGTAAGTCATGCACGCCCACAAAGTTTAGTACGTTGTAAGTATCAGGGGACATGGTGCCTGCGCGTATGCGGACACATCTCGCTCCATGACCTCGGACACTGACTGTCGCAACGCTGACGTGATTAACGCAGCAAACAAAAAGTGAGTAAACGCGTTGAGTCGCTTCCCGCTGTTCTTGAGATGAAAGGAGCTGCAGCAGTAAACGCGCGGAAATGCCAGCAAACCCTCACAAAATGGATTTAGACAGTCTATAGACTGTCTAAAAATGGGTTTAGACAGTCCAGAGACTGTCTAAATCCATTTTTGTAAGGGTCCGGAGGCCGGCCCGCTCAGCTGATCCGTCACAGATTTTTTTGCAAGACGAGACGTTCGCGCCGCTCTTTACAAACTTTGCTTTGCCTGACCGCTGAAGGACACGACGACATAACAAAAAATAAAAAAAATAAAGCGTTTCAACTACGACCTCCCCTAAACACCGTATACCACACAGCCACGGTTCATGCCCGCATACAGTCTGAATCGCATTTGTTTTAGAGCGGCCAGTTTAGTCCGTGAAGAGCGAACAGAAAACTATCATCATCGTGAACCGGCACGCGATCTCTTCGTCCTCTTCTTCATCTTCGGCTTCGCTCCCAGAACATGTACGCCGATTTGTCCGGCGCGGGATGCAATCACTCTGATGGGCGAGAGAACAGTTGCAAAGAGAGAGAGAGAGAAAGAAAAAGAAACAAATAGAGAGAAAGTGAGATACAGAAAGAAAGAGGAAGCGAGAAGTAGAGAGATGGAAAGAAAGGGAAGAAAGAGAAACAAAGAGGGAAAGAGCGAGAAGGAGAAAGAAATAGACATAGAAAGACACAAATAGAAGTAAAAGGAGACAACAAAGAGATAGAAAGAGAAAGAGAGAGAAAGATAGGAAGAAAAAAATCACGGCAGCTTCGTTAGCACCAGTGGTGCCAAGCCTGAAGCAAGTGCGGAGTCGGGTGGCCTGCTTCGTTCATTATTTTTTATATTTCTTTGTTCCTCTCTTTCTTTCCTTTTCTCTATACTTTTCTATATCTTTTTTATCTCTCTTTATTTCTATTTCTTTCTTTCTATCTGCCACGGTGGCCTATAGTGGTTGAGGTGCTCGACTGCTGAACCGCACTTTGCGGGGTCGAATCCCGGCAGCGGCGGCCGCATTTTCGATGGAGGCGAAAATGCTCGAGGCCCGTGTACTTAGATTTAGGTGCACGTCAAAGAACCCCAGTGGGTCACAATTTACGCAGCCCTCAACTCACAATCATATCGTGGTTTCGGGACGTTAAACCCCCAATAATAATAATTGCTTTCTTTCTCTGCATATATATTTCTTTCTATTTCTCACTTTCTATCTTTCTTTCTCTATTTCTAGCTTCATATTTCTCTCTCTGTCTCTCTATTTCTTTCTATCTCTTTCCTTGATTCTATCTCTTTTTGTATTTCCTCTCTTTCTTTCTACGCAATGCTTTACTCTCACCCTTCCTCTTTTTCCTCCCCCTCACCCTCATTTTCCCTTCCCGCCACGCTGCTCTACCATACTACACAAGACTATGCTATGCTTTGCTAGTGTGACTGGATAGCCGAGTGGTTACGACGCTCGGCTTCGGATCACGGGTACGTGGTTTAGAATCCCGCCTCGCCAAGCAATCTTTTTCGCCAAGAATTCCTCCCTTTATCCCTGTACTCGTTCATTAGAGTTATTGCATTCCACGCCTGACAAATGGGCGCACGTGTTCTGGGAGCGAAGCAGCAGTAGAAGAGGACGAAGAGATCGCGTGCCGGCTCATCATGATGATAATTTATATTCGCGACTAACGAAGCTTCTCCGAGATTAAACAGCTCCGCTTTTATTAACGATAAACAATGCAGGCTGCCCAGCTCCGTAGTTCCTTCAGGCTTTTTTGGCACCACTAGTGCGAAGCTTCTTTAATCTTTTTTTTTTTGAAAAATATGCAGCGACCGATGCCGTAATGATAGCAAGCATAGTAATACCGCGTGCTAGGTCTCTGTGCTGTAATTTATGCATGAACATAAGCTTTCGTATAGCTGACGCAAGGTAGCTGCTGCGGACGGCGGCAGCACCTGGAGCTGCGCTTAACCGCTCAAGACAATGGTGATTCAGACTAAAGCACTGCACGGGTTCGGGCCTACCCGAAAACCCGGGCCCGGGCCGGGCCGGGTAAAGTAGTTTACACGGCGGGCCCGGGCCGGGCTCGGGCCTGAAGCTCCGGGCTTAGGGTCGGGCCCGGGTTTCAGGTGGCGGGCTTGGGTCGGGCCGGGCTTCGACTTTGCTCAGTTCTTAAAGGGACACTAAATTGAAACATTGAATTGGTTTAGATTGATAAAGTGTACTCTGAGAACTCGAATATCATTCATTTCGCCATCATAAGTTTATGAATAGAGGAGAAAATCAAAGCCAAAGTTCCATTTTTAACTTCGGCGCATAAATCTCCGCGCGTCAGGTTACAGATTTCAAAGTGTATTTGTCGTATTTTGGAGACATTAGCTCTACGAAATTTCCTGAAACTTGGTATGTTAAGTCTATGGCTTCCTCAGACGTCAGTGTACTTCATTTTCACCGAATAGGAACTACGTAGGCCCTAGCAGACGCCGTCAGAATCTATGAAATCACGGCGTCTGCTGCGCCAATTTCAAGGTGGCGTCGCCACCCGCATTTTCTTTTTGCGCCTTTTCTCGCTTAAAAAAAGAGCTTTGTCGTGGCGAGCGTGGTGATTTTGGAAATGTAAAAGAGTAATTTACTGATAATAAAAAAAATCATTTTTCTCTTTCGCGTCTCTTAAAGTTTGTTTCACATACGTTGTGCATGCATATTGGCCTCGAGGCGCACCACTGGAAACGCCGGCGCCACCGTCGGCGTGACGTGCTTGGCAGGATCACGTGGTCTCAGCGGCCGCGTCGGCTGCTTCTGGCGCACTGCCGCGTGCTTTGAAAACGAGTTTCAAGTCCCACATGCGCTGCGGTCTGTTCAAATTCGGAAGTTTTCTGTCATTTTCTACTCAATTGAAACCATTGTAATAGAGTGGCTGCCTCCGAAGGCGACGAACATGGGGCTCTACCGCTCGCTGCCGCAGTGCAGCGCTTACGCAAAGGAGCCCAATGTCAGTCTGCACTGGTAACCGCGGGACAAGAAACAGCGTGATGCATGGGTTGTAAAGCTAAGAACCGGCAAGTAGCCATCCGCTACGAGTCTTGTGTGCAACAAGCACTTCCGCGACGAAGACTTTTGTTACTGCGTCGGGCCTGCGATACTCGGTGAGTAGCAGACAGCCCGCACTGGACGATGGCTCGCGCGCGCTTCCCGCCGGCAAATGATGCTTATCTGCCACAGGATGGTAAAAGCGCTACATTTTACCACGTGCGATGCCATCTCTGAACCCTCCAATGCGACCTCTTGATCGTCGGCCCCGTGCTCAGCGTCCACAAAATCGGCTGCAGATGCGCAGGTCATTGTTTAGATACGTTGAATTAAAGAACGCAGGCACGTAGGCAAGGGGGGGGCCCGGGGGGCCCGGGCCCCCCCCGAAATTTTTCCAGCCTTCTGTATTCCCAGGCAACTTTTTTTTTGTTTTTGCCATGGAAAGACTTTCTTTCGAACAATTAGGCATTGGGCCCCCGCCGAAAAAAAATCCTGGCTACGTGCCTGAAAGAACGCACAGGGTCCCTTATGCATTCGTTAAAGATGACTAGAAGGCGAAAGCCATCTTCTTCTTGTCAGTCGATGTACTGATTCTCCCGCGCCCCCCTCCAAAAGCGTTCTGCACCTAACGCGGTTTTGCACGGCCTCCATGACCGATCACGGAGGCAATACAAAGCGACCATGACGTGGCAATACATCATGTGACATCATAATGACGCTACATATTTTGGCGATCTGTGACGTCATATGGTGACACCATCACGTGACGATTATTTTTTGCATCACTCGTGTTGACGCCGCCGACGCGGGACGCCGACGGGCAACCTTCCCATTTGATGAGGCATGCATTGCTTCATAAGCTACATAAATTTTGCATTGCCTCCGTGATCGGCCCACCGGCCAACCCCATGTATTTTCTTGGAGCCTCATTTATTTACGTGGGAAAGATGCCACCCTGTTGGCGTTAGACACGACACTGCTGCCAAAATTGCTGGGGTACACGCCAAATAATTACTATCCTGTTTTGCGGCTGCTGGTTGCTGCAATACATTCTATTTTATTCACCGCTATTTCAAGTTCATGTGGGTCCTAGTTCACAGCCGACGTTTGCAGAACAAATCCGGCAAACGTTACTGTATTATCTTTCTTTTCCTAGGCGTCGCATGATACTACATGCTCGGTCTCGTAGACTGGTTCTTCTTCCACCAGCAATCTCGAAGTGGTGAAGCTTTTGTCTATGAATTTGTTGATGACAGAGAGCGGCAAGTTCACTGGAATGCAAACGGAACGATAATTAAGGAGCATTAAAAAAAGGCGTCGCATTTGCTCACGTTTTGTGTGAGCACCAAACGAAACGAATGCGCTGAATAAAGAAACAGAAGCAGCGGCATTTGCCCGCTGAGAAGACCGATCAATACGCAGTGCGAGACAACTTGTCAAATGACATTGAAACGTACCCGAATTTAGACCGAAAAAGAAAAAAAAAAGCACTGAATCGTCGGGACGGCAGATCACAAAGTTGCCGTGAGCACCGAAGCCGCAGCTGTAAGCAAATTGTTTTGAACTGCTGCGATAGCGTCCGCGCAACAGTAGTTCTCTGTTTACTCACAAATTCTCATATTTTACGGCCTAAAGTTCACAGCGCGGTGCCAAAACGCGCTCGTAGCAAAAGCGAAACCATTAGTACGAACATACATGCAGACGATCATACATGCAGAGGCACCGTCAGTCGTCGCGAACCCGTGCGATCGCTGGCTTGAGGCTTCTTTCTGTTATGCTCCGCGTTTGGTTATACAGGCAGTCTACTCTAACGAAATATTTCACATAGTTTGCACTCAGCGAGTGACTGCCTTTCACGCAAGAAGCTGGTTCAGGGGTCTCCAACGCGGTGACAGCGTGAAGCGGGTGCTCGGTTTTCTGCAGAGAGACAGCGACTGTAGACTATGTTGTGCTTTCAGTTCGTCGAAAATGATTATTTTGACAGTAAAGAACACAGTTCATTTTGAAAGTACTTACAGAAATGCCCTGGAGGGCTTCCGCGAGGTGTTTTTGTAGAGCGCCGACAGCAAAATCTATGGGGAGCGCGCCGGCGGTATCCTGCCTAGCACGCAATCGAGGCGCGTCCGATAGAGGGCGACTCCGTAACTCCTCGAGGCCAATATGTTTCACCTTTTATCACGAAAAAAAAAATGTTTTTCTTTATGTCGGGCAAGCTATTTGTGGAACTTTTATGAAGGGCACGTGCCGAACCATTTTTGCTTCTTGCATATGGAGCTACTTGATATATCTGAAACAGGTGAGCTAAAAGTAAATAGACCAGGCGCCTATTAGTTAACGTCTGGCTATATTGTGCTTTGTTTGCATTCGTTGTTATTTTATACAGGGTGTCCCAGCTATCACGCAGCACGATTTAAAAAAGAGGAACGGCGTTACGCGAATCAAACCTACAGCATATTGTTCCTAGTACACTAGAGTAGCCACTGCTATTTTTTTCGTTAATGAGGTTCAATTAATTAGTCATAATTATATTTCTAACTCGATAAGTACTCGCCTAATTGTCAAAATGTCAATGAGGCGTATGTAGGCATGTTCAAATGGCATCTAACTGCGCTACTTTCAACAACGTGCTAATTGCGCGCTCATTTTTTCCGCCTGATCAAGAAAGCCCGCGAAATATGAAAAGTGACACGTGACTAGAGTGTTGCGCGCGTCGGGAACCAGCGCCCTCAAACAGGCTCCCTATGAGGTAGACAGTATCAAGGAAAAAAATGCAGAAAGAAAAAAAAACGCATCGCCCTATCTGCCACTCCCCGGCCTAGAAACGCACTGCTTGGTTTTACAGAGTCAGGCCATAATCGGAACACCTGCCGCGTTATCAATGAGAACAGTCGGCCGTGAGATATGTATGATTGCGGCGTACTATCGAACGGATTGAATCCCAGTGAAATTGCACGCATATCGCTGGCGCCCGGCCTGTACGCTTGCTAAAATGCGGAACGCTGTCTTTCGCAACAGGCAAAGCGGTTGTTTGCAGTAAGCTTATTTGAGGGAGCTGGTTTCCTATTCGGGTGGGAGCGTAGTCACGTGTTATTTTTCATATTTAGCGGGCTTTCTTTATCAGGCGGAAAAAATGAGCGCGCAATTAGCACGTTGTTGAAAGTAGCGCAGTTAGATGCCATTTGAACATGCCTACATACGCCTCATTGACATTTTGACAATTAGGCGAGTACTTGTCGAGTTAGAAATATAATTATGACTAATTAATTAAACCTCATTAACAAAAAAATAGCAGTGGCTACTCTAGTGTACTAGAGTAGCCACTGAGAGTAGCCATGCTGTAGGTTTGATTCGCGTAACGCCGTTCCTCTTTTTTTAAATCGTGCTGCGTGATAGCTGGGACACCCTGTATAACGAATGTATTCTTCCATTTGATGTCATTTGTGTACTGACGATGCCACCCGTATAGGTGGCGAAACCTCTACCTCTTGTTATGTTTTCCTGTTGAGTAAAGCCGGTGATTGTAAAAAGTTTAAGATGTTATTTTGCAGTAGCAGTAATAAATGTAATAGAGTAAATTTATACCTACAACTGTCAGCTAACGTTGCCATTTGAAAGAAGAGCTTTTCGATATAACACATATGGGTCGTTTCTGAAGGGTATTTGGCGGCAGGATTCCAACAACATGTCGATACCTATCTCCAAAATGACTAAAATCTGGATGTCGATTTTGAAATATAGAGTTTTGTGCCACGGTTTTGAATCAGCACATGCTGGCTGCATGGGGTGCCTCACGAAAAAAATACTTGAAACCTGTCATGCCTGTGTATAAGAACGTACTTTTAAACAAGATAAAAGAAAATGGGCCAAATACAATCATGTGCGGGCCGCGGGCCACGTTTTTGGGACCCCTGCGCTATATAGTGTGAAAGCTGCATGATCATACTGCTGCAGCAGCGTTAAACAAGGCCTGAGGGAAAGTATATTGGCGTGACGAAATATTTGCCTAGAAAAAAAATGCCAGGCCTGCGCGGAAAGCGCAGCACAGTCACAGCGAAAGCTGGAAGAGCGGCATTTCTAGAGCCCGTTGTAAACTCTCTTGCGGCTACTAATACAAGTACACTAAGAACGTATCCACTACGCCATAAATCACAATATTTGTGAAATTGGGAAGCACCTACAACGCGATTATTTGTCATTGTGCGCAGAAGCGAGGTTCCAGCTACACATATGTAAGGCATTGTGTGCACTTTGTTTATGTGACGACTGATGGCGATGAAGAATTGTGGCTCAGCTCTTTGTAATGGGTTGGAAGGTTTAAACGGCTCACCAGTTACGTAATTCGCATTGTGTGACGCCCGGTCGCTATTTCACTCTCCTACCATGCAATATAAGATACATTGACGTGAGAAAGAGAGACAGAGAGAAGGGGGAAGAACTTTATGAGACCATGAGGGAATGGATGATGGGCTTATGGGCTACCTTGGCAACCAATGCAAGTGCACTTCCGAGGAACCCACTACGCTATAAATCATCATAATTTCTGTGAAATGGAAATGCTTACGTGACGACTGATGACGATGAAGAATTGTGGCTCAGCTCTTTGTAATGGGCTGGAAGGTTTAAACGGCTCACCAGTTACGTAATTCGCATTGTGTGACGCCCGGTCGCTATTTAACTCTCCCACCATGCAATATAAGATACATTGACGTGAGAAAGAGAGACAGAGAGAAGGGGGAAGAACTTTATGAGACCATGAGGGAATGGATGATGGGCTTATGGGCAACCTTGGCAACCAATGCAAGTGCACTTGCGAGGAACCCACTACGCTATAAATCATCATAATTTCTGTGAAATGGAAATGCTTACGTGACGACTGATGACGATGAAGAATTGTGGCTCAGCTCTTTGTAATGGGCTGGAAGCTTCGAACGGCTCACCAATTACGTAATTCGCACTGTGTGACGCCCGGTCGCTATTTAACTCTCCCGCTATGCAATATAACATACATTGACGTGAGAAAGAGAGACAGAGAGAGGGGGGAAGAACTTTGTTGAGACCCTGAGGAAATGGATGATGGGCTCATGGGCTTCCTTGGCAACCAATGCAAGTGCACTTGCGAGGAACCCACTACGCTATAAATAATAATTTCTGTGAAGTAGGGCAGCAGCCACTATGCCATTTTTCGTCATTCAACGGAGAGCCGTGGTACCCGCTAAAAACATGCAAGGCATCATGCGCACTTTGTTGGTGCTGTGCTTGATGACGATGAAGAATTATTGCAGAGCCCCTTGTAGTGGGTGGAAGCATCCAACAGCCCACTCGTTGCGCAATTGGCATTGTTTGACGCCTGGTTACAGAATTCGCGTTGTGTGGTGCGTGGTTGTTATTTCACTCTTCTACCACACTAAATTACATATCTTAATGTGGTTCCTTCTGGACATGAGGCCTGTATAGCGTCGTTTTGCAAGGCAGTTCCAAGCACCGGCATGGCTCAGAGGTACAACACTGGGCTCCCACGCAGAGGACCCAGGTTCGAACCCCGTTCCATCCTGGAAATTTTTTCTCATTTCGTTTTTTTTTCTTATTTCGAGCGATAGTGGTTACGGACACCGGCGGCGGCGGCGGCGGCGGACAACTACGCCACCAAAAACGGCCGTTGAAATGATCTCATAACAGCTTTCGCTGTAAAAGACGATTACGAATTCCGTGCCGGGTGATGTCTTCGAACCATATGCATCCAATGAGTAAGCGACGAGCAGCTTATTCACACTTTTATTACCAAAATGGAACAAACCCCAAAACTGGTTCGAAATCGCTTCGTCCACCTCCTGCCAGTCCTACCCGTGTAGTCCAATGAAAACCTTCTACCAGTACAACATCGTTCGGAAGGCACACGCCATTATATTATGGGGAAAAAAGAATACAGTGCAAACCGTGCATAACACACTTCTGAAAACTCCCACGAGAAGCCGTCACAGAGGAGTTTTATAGATGACAGAGTGGGACCACGATCGAGAACGAGAGAAATGAAGAGATGACCTGGACAGCTATGTTCATTCCGCAGAGACGTCTTAACCTTGCTCCAGTGGTGGAGCTTAAGAACAACGACTGCCGATGCCTTCACAATTCGCAAGTCAGATGTACGCCCCTTGGGCTAGCGTAAGCCATGCGAGAAAGTTTAGCGCGGTAGGATACGTTATGCAACAGCGCGTGGCGGGCTTAAAGCCGAAATCTCTTCATAATTAGATTTTTTGTACATTGACATGTGAAGAAATAAACTGTAAAATACGCCACAAAAAACTCATAGACTGTGTATAGTAGCAATCGTGTGGTATATGAGAAGAATGCTATGACAAATAGTTTTTTTTTTGTTCCATGCGGGTGCTTATACGTATTTCTAAAACTACACGCGGTGCACGCGGTTTGTTATAATTTCTTTCTAGGTTAGTGTATTTAAAACAAGGTAATAAATTTGACTTTCTCTCTCTATTCATCTTGCTGTGGCAAGGTGTTACTATGCTGAAGGCAGGCGCTACATATCCAGAAGGGTGCACTACTGGTTTTCTCGTTAGAGCATGTTTAAATTTCAGTAGAGAGCGCAATATAAACGAAGTGAAGATACCGTTCTGTTCTCTGTCTCCTCTATTTTTATTGCGCTCCCTATCGAAGCTGAACTGCTGCAAATCACTATTCTTTCTACAGTATATGCTACGAAACCAGGGGCGGCGCCAGGATTTTTTTACTAGGGGGGCACCCACGACAAGTGGGTTCCTTCAGGGGGGGGGCAGAGAGGCTGGGAACATATGCATTGTATTTTGACTATGCTTGCTCTTGGGGGGGCAAAGGGGGGGCAGGCGGAAATTTTGGGGGGGCTGGAGCCCCCCCAAACCCCCCACTGGCGCCGCCCCTGTACGAAACGCAGTTGATGACACCCATTCTATTTGCAGCAAAAATAAGAACAGTATACCTCTAACGAACGAACGTTCACTGTACCCAGTACGTCCGCGCAAATCTTTCACCGTGAGCACCTTTTTACAAGAAATTCCCCTAGCTTAAGGTATAATTGTTAGCGAAACATGCGCCAACAAAGGCTAGACATTTGCCACTTAAAGCATTATGCTCTCGATTCCATGTTTGGGCAACACCAACTACATTATTGGTCCAGGCGCCTGTCGGGCCCGATCTGCGGTCGGGCCTGGCCGGGCCGGGTAGGCGAAATTTTTTCTCGGGCTCGGGCCGGCCCGGGTCTCGCTTTTGAGTGACCGGGCCGGGTACGGGCGGGTAAACTTGAACGAGTTCCGGGCCCGGGCCGGGCCCGGGCCGGGCCCGGACCGAGAATCACGGCCCGTGCAGTGCTCTAATTCAGAACATATGCATTCTAAGGACTGTTGCGTCCTGTGTCTTTTTCTTTAACAAGGACAAAAGGATAATCGTAATCTGGCTTGCTTGCTTTTCCTTTGCTGAAAACTCGGCCCTCGCCTCTTTCCTATCGAGAATGCTACGCTAAGCTGATAGCGCGCACATCCACTCGTGACCTGGAGGTACCGTGGCACGCGGCGATAACGCAAGGAAACGCACGCAGGGTAGACGATGATTATCTCCGGAGCACAGTTAGACACCCTAAATACGCATTTACATTTTGGACTGTGCCTGAGCTTTGTTAGGTATTTTTTTAAAACGGCTACGCAAAGCTTTGAGCTGGCGTTTGCCGCCACTGCGCACGCGTCATACTCTATTCTCATGGACACGCACGTTATATTTCGAAACTAGCGTACGTACCCAAGCAACGCAAACGCTACAAACCCTATTTTAAAACTGTCCATTCCTCCATAGTTGTAGACACATAGCCTCAATTAGAGTAAGGGTGAGTAGCGGTTCTTAAGTAAATTTGTAAAGAGTGCACTCACCAGCCGAAGGCAAAGTCGGAGGCGTCGCTGTCGCCCTCGACGCATTGTCGGAGCATGCGAACGTGGTCGGACTTCTCGGATCGTTGCTGTTCGTCGCGCGACTTGGCGTTCCTCAGGACACGCCTGACGACGGCTACCATGAGGCCCTGCGAGGCGCGCTTGTAGAAGTGCTTGCGGCCGCCACACACGTGTTTGTAGAAGTCGTCGCAAGCATCGGGCGCTGGCCCCGAGGCGTCGGACATCGTCTTCTTCAACCACCTGCACGCCGGAGTGGTACACTCTTTGGTAGGCTTGACGTCGGAACCGAATACCTGCGACTGCACACGCGCCGCATTTGGGTTTCCTGCTCTCAGTTTGCCGTTGTAAAATTCCCAACAGATGTGAACAACAACAACAACAACAACAACAATAACAACAGAATGTCCTTTTCAGTCATAAAATAAGATTCAACAAATCAGTTCTCCGGAATACCACAATGTTGAGGAAGCTTTGCGAAAGGGGAAATTGACATCCACTTCGTTTGTAGCACGAAATGAAGTCTAAGGATATTTCGCCCCCCCCCCCCCCCCCAAAAAACATTACATGAATGCCGGAGATTTGGTTGATGTGACCGCCCCAGAAAGGTGTTTGGTCCCGATTTGGAATTCCGGACCAGTCCGACTATCCATCTACTGAGATGTTACCTTTTAGGGGCGAAGCTCCTTAAAGCGGCACCCGTTCGTCCCCG